>NC_048601.1:88834420-88884420 GCF_003668045.3 Cricetulus griseus
AAAAACACATCTCCTGAAATTTGCATTCAGGCTTGGGATTTAGATAGCAGAGTCATATCAAATAATGGAGAAAAAGGGTATCCAGAGAATTGGGAGAGTATGGAAGAAATAGCATTATTATTTTAATTGAACATAATTACCTTATTAATCAATGTTTGCATAATACTTGCTAAAGCACTTAGCTGATACATGACTGTATTTGCAATTTAATTCACCCAGAATATTTCTATTCAGCACTTATATAGCACCTATTGGTTTATGATGCTAATATAGTAGATTCATGTTTCTGTTAAGGCTTAAATGAAAGAAGTTGAAAGCCAAGTCCATTATATAACCTCCTTTATATAGAACCTTTTGTCATGAAGAATTCCAAATTGCCTTTCAAAGTACAGTGAAACCCTTTTACAATGAATTCCTGAGGGGACAGCTTCAGCAGTGTAAGCTATGGCAGTCATTGCAGGAGTGCTGTATTCAGTGTTATGGGATTGATGAGGAAGAGATGGAGGTTAAAATCTGATAGCCCTTGGGAAATCAGGTGGTATTATTTGCCAAGATGTCTATGGTCCAGAGAAAAGAAAAAAAGTTAAACTGCTAATCTTGTGATGTAAAGAAAACATGCAGGGCTTGAGGAGATGGCTTTCAGATAGGAGCTCTTGCAGCATAAGCATGAGTACCTGAGTTCAAATCCCTGGACCCCAGTAAAGGACTGGGCATGGGTGTATGATTGCCCATGGCCCCAGAGCTATGTGGGAGCAGAGATGGGAGGGTTACTTGAGCTTGCTGGCCACCAGCCTAGTTCAAGTTGCAGAGAGAGACCTGTTGCAAGGGAATAAGGTGGAGAGTGAGAGAGTAAAGCTTGACCCCCGCCTCTGCACATACACCATGCTCACACACCATGTGCACACACAGAAATGCATACAAATACACATACCAAAGAGTGCACAAAGAAAGCTTTCAATGCAAAGAAAGAACCACCTTCACACAGCAAGTGAGATGAGGTACACCTTAGCAGAAAACATCTCAAAAGCCCAAAATTCCTTCTTTGGAACCATTTGTTGCATTTAGAAAAGTTCACAAAACTGCACCATGACAGCTCACTGAATACATAAATTTGACTGATCTGTATAACTCATGAACAAAAGTTACCAGGTCCTTCCAGTCCCCAAAGGTCTCTCCTAATCATTACTCAGTATACTGAAGACACCACTCTCTTGGCTTGTACATGGCAGATAAGTTTTGGTGGTCTTCGAACAAACAAAATTACACAGAAGGTATTGTTTTATGATGTTTTGGGGGTTTTGTTTGTTTGTTTGTTTCCAAGACAGGGTTTCTCTGTGTATCCATGGCTGTCCTGGAATTTGCTCTGTAGACCAGGCTGGCCTGGAACTTACAGAGATCCACCTGCTTCTGCCTCCTGAGTGTTGGGATTAAAGGCATATGCCAGCACTGCCTGACTTAGGTTGGGTTCTTTTGTTCAACCTTATGCCCATGAATTTATCCACATAACTGTATGTAGAAATAGTTTACTGGCTGATTGCAATAGTCTATTATATAATGTACTCTAATTTTTCAATCAATTATGTTAATAAAATCAATAAAATCAATAGCATAATCAATCAATTATGTTAATAAAAAGGTATCTCCTTAAACATGGAGATGAAAATCCTTGACCAAAAAAAATTAGCAATACAGAAAAAATGATTATACGCTATGCTCAAGTGGGATTTGTTCTTGAGTGTGCTAGGCTGGTTTAACATCCAAGAAAGGATCAGCACAGTGTGATACATGCATTAGAATATTGTAAAAAGTCACCTGTCATCTCAATATATACAATGAAAGGCATTTGACAAAATCCAACACTCCCTCAGTACAAAATATGCTCAATAAATTAGGAATAGGTAATAACATTCTGAACCTAATTAGAAAAACCCACAGATAATATCATGCTTAATAGGAAAAGATTAAATATTGCTCCCCTGAAATCAGTAGAAAGAAAGATAAGGCTATTTGGTGTTGTTACTGTATGCAGCATTGAATGCAGGACTGTCTACACAAAGCATTTGACAAGAGAATGAAGAGAGTGTGAAGATAGGATATGAAGTAGCAAATTTATCTCCACTTGCAGATAACAGGATTTTGCATATGAAAATTCTACTGAGAAAACTATTATAAGTAACCAGTGAATTCAACAAATTTATAAGATATAAGATCAATACACAAATACCAATTATATGTTCTTTACAGTATAAATGAACAAACAAAAAATAATGTTAAGATAAAATTCCCACTTGTAAAAATAAAAACTAATAAGGTAGTAAGCAGTGAATTTAACAAGAGAGGTACAAAGTTCATACTCTGAAAACAGCAAATTGTTGCTGAAGACAATCACAGAGACTTTTATAAAGGGAAGGACGTCACATGTTCATGGATTAGAAGATACAATATTGTTAGGAGGACAATATTCCCCAGATTGGTGCTTAGATTCTAAGCAATCCTTTTGACAGTCTCAGCTGACTTTTTATTTTTGCAGAAATGTTAAGTTGATCTCAAAATTTGAATCCTAAAGAGCAAAGGATCCAAAATAGCTACGAGAGTTTTGAAAATGAAAAACAAAGCAGGAAAGCTCTTGCATCTTGACTTTAGAACTTACTGTGAAGGTAGAATCACTCAAAACAGGGAGGAATCCTCATAGCGATAAACAAGCACACCTGTGATTAAAATTGAGAAACCAGGAATGCTCTCTTGCTTCTATGGTCAGCTGACTTTTGAGAAGAGTACCAAAACAAATTCATGAGGCAACCAATATCCCCTCCAACAAATAGTGGATATCCACACACAAAAATGGAGTTGAACCCCTTACTTCTCAGCATCAAACAAAATCAACTAAAAAGGGGCCACAGACATGTATGTCAAAGCAAAAACCTATAAACTCATAGAAGAAAATGTGAGGATAAATCTCTGATCTTTGGAAGTGACATCAAAGCACAAGAGACAGGGGAAAAGTAAACAGACATGGCATCATCATGATTAAAGCCCTTTGTGTTTAGGAGACCACAGAAAGGCTGAAGGAGTCAAAGTTTGGCAAATCCACATATCTGAGAGGGAATTTCTAGCTAGAATCCATAAAGATCCATAATTATCAGACAACGCAATTGAGAAGTGATGGGATTGAATATACATTTCTCCTAGGAGGATTACAAAACGGCTATCAGACACTTAGAAAGATGCTCAGTGTCATTAGCTATCATCAGCTAGCAAAAATAAGAGGGGTATACCTATACATGTTCATAAAAGTGAATGAACCCGCAAGACACACCATGTGAAAGAAGCGAGCACAAAAAGTACATACCATATGTGTCTTAGCTAGGGTGTTTATTGCTGTGAAGAGACACCATAACCATGGCAACTCTTTATAAGGAAAGCATTTAATTGGGGCTGGCTTAAAGTTTCAGAAGTTGAATCCAGATCACATCTTGGTGTATGGCTTTGTTGAGACAAGGCTCTGGCACTGTGGAAATGTGTTCCAAGGTGGCTAATATGTTAAGCCTAATTTTTACTCACGCTTCAAGTGAATGTCTTCTGGCCTTGATGAACTGGGACACTCAGGGTATGGTTCAATAGAACACTTCTAGAAAAATCCGAAGAAGCCTTGTCTTATACACCTGAGGAGTAAATCTAAATGAAAAAAAAATATTGGTTTTCGTTTTTACCATTTTTGGTTGATATTTTGTTGTAAGCATATATTTGCTTTTATAAAAACAAGAAAAACCAAACCAAACAGTTCATTTTAAGAAGGGTCAGCTTTTGCAAGATGTTCGCCTGCATCAAATGTGTTGATTTCTCCCTGTCTTTGCATCATAAGAAAAGTTCAGTCTGGGTGTTCACCATGGCAAAGGAAGAAAATTTTTATTTGGAATCCCTATCAAATGGAATTGTGCATGCACTGAGCATGGGACGGAGTTTTAGTTTACCAGGCCGAGTGTCGTTCAATGTAGATTGTTTCTGTTGTGTGGCTATAAACTGTTTTGAGATGGAGTCTTTCCATAACAGCAGGTGGCCAGGGCTAAGAACCTCTTCCCTCCCACTGGCTGCTGGAGTGCAGTCTCCAGTTTTGAAACCCTTTCTGAAGCTGGCAGAGATGAGACACCTCAATATTTGGTGATGCAAGATTAAACTCGGATTCCGAGCTGGGGAGTTAAGATAAATGGCTTTGGGTGGTAACATGAGAATGCGCCTAGACATTGCCAGCTAGCATTTACTCACTCAGAGGAAGGAAACAATTCCAGGACCTCCATGTGATGTAAGAAAGCCTAGATAGGATGTGGAATCTGGGTCAGGAGGGTAGGGGTGAAAGAAAGAGGCATAAGGAAAGAAATGAGACAACCTCTGACAAAGATTGCCAAGGAACTCTTGGAGTGGTTCTGAGTCCATATGGAAGCTTTTCTTCCTTGCTTGTGATCCTTTCAGAGCCCCATGATTTCCTAAGCACCAGGCAGAGGTCTAGTGGAAAGACATTAATTCGTATGAAATAATCTGATGGCCATGTAGCAGATTCCAGGATTATTTCTGCTGTTTGCTGTGGTACAATATCCTCTAAAGGATACACTGGTTTCACTTGGGGCTACATCTTGCCCTTGAAGCCCTTTTACTTCAGCAAAGTGTCCTCAAGGGGTGGAACTTGATGAGCTCTGAACAGATGGGTTCATGGGTGGGTCTGGGATCTCAGTTGGTCTGATCAGAGCAAGTTTCTAGAGCTTTGTTTGGAATGCTGTCCTGTACTGGGTGAGAAGGGAGTACCAACTAACTGTGCAAACTCAGGATGAATTCCCTCCAAGGATAGTGTCCAAAGTGATCTACCTTCCTTACTTAACCCTACCTCTTAAGGGACCCACCACTTGCCAGCACTGCCACACTGATCAAGCTCCCAACACAGGTACTCTTGGAGACAAACTCAACCCTAAGCTCTAGCAATGCTAAGGTACATGCAGCCTGAGCACCCAGAACTGCAGAGCGCTTGCCAGAAAAGTAAACTCGGATTACAACCTAGACTTAGGGAGGTAGAATGTGCAGGAGAGCAAGGTCTCTAGGTAATTAAGAAAAGCCACTCACTGTAGTTTAATCTCATGCATTTTGGTTTTTTTCCCTGCCTCTTCATTGAACAAATCATGAGTATTCCAGACTCCCTCCTCCAGTGACTCTGTGTTGATGGCTTTGCTTCAGTCCCCTTTTATTTCACCATGACTAAACTTCCCTCTCACTCCTTTCTTCATATCATTGTCCATTTAGACAACCATCCGGAGAAACGTCATTTTCTCTGTTGACCTCTTCATCCGTTTCTTAAACAACCCACAGATATGTAAGTTGGACAAGTTCCAAATGGTTTTTAGAGCAGCAAAGGGGAGTTTTATATCGACTAGAGAAAGACAACTTTACTATTTGTTTATGGTAAGGGTCAGGGGGTTAGCTTTCAGCATGCCAACCCAACTCTCTCCAAGTGCTTTGCTCTGAGGGCCACCAGAGATGCAGAGAGTCTGAAACACGTGGGAGCTGGAGGTCCATTGGTTATCTTCATGGCTGTGTCTGAGCTTCAGAGGAAATGTTTTAGGTGGAGGTTATGAAAAGATTCCACTTTTTTCCTTCATGTGGAGAGAATGGGAATCCCGTATGTAAGTTTGCTGATCAGAGTAGTGCCTGGCACATGGTATGAGCCCTGGCATCCTGTTTAGCACATATAAGGCAATGGTGCCCATTTCAAAAGCAAAATGCCCCCAGCCACCTGCCTAGAGTTAATGTTCTTCCTGAGAAAGAGGTTCAGTGTCACAGAGCTCACTGTGTGTCACAGATGGGGAGAGAGTCATGGGGGTTGTATTTATTCTGACTAGCATTAAGGATTTCCTGGAAAGGCTGCCTCAGAGATCTGCTTCTTCCTCTGACCCTACATCAAGGTGACTGTGTGGCCTAGAATACTCTTCCTATATCTTTAGCTCTTGTATTCTTCTGCCATCATCAAAGGACTAGGCAATACTGTTCAACTTTTTAAGAATCTATGGTTTGTCTCTGGTTTTCTTTCTTTCTTTTGTTTTTGTTTTTGTTTTGTTTGTTTGTTTGTTTGAGTCAGGGTCTCTCTGTGTAATCCCGGCTGTCCTGGAACTGTCTCTGGTTTTCTATGTCAGCTCTCTCAATAGTCCCTAAACCAGAGTCAATGCCTGGGTATGGCTTGCTCTCTCCCCTTACCAACTTGGGACCTGGAACTTGTCTTTTGGTGACATTTGTGGTGGTTTGAAGAAGAATGGTCCCCATAGGCGCTTATATTTGAACTCTTAGTCATCAGGGGGTGGCAATATTTGAGAGTGTTTGGGAGGTGTGCCTTATTGGAGGAAATGTGTCACTGGATGTGGGCTTTGAGATTTCAAAAGCCCATGCTAGGCCCAGTTCACTAGGATGCAGCTCTCAATTGCTGTTCCAGCACCATGAATGTTGTCATGCCCCATGCCATGATGATAATGGACTAAACCCTGAAACAGTGAGCAAGATCCCAGTGAAATGGCTTCTTTTATAAGAGTTGCCTTGGTCATGGTGTCTCTTCACAGCAGTAGAACAGTGACTCAGATACTGTCAATGGAACAGATCAGTTGATGATAACCTGTTTATCCTATTCCACTAAATCTAACGTTTTTTTTTTCTAAATCTAAATTTTAGAATAGAAAGTCTAGATCAGAAATATGGGTCTTTGTTTAAAAGGATTTTGTCAACTTAATAAAAGTAGTTTGTACCGTTTGCCAAAAGGTTTTCCTGGGAACAAGGGGAAAGATAACCACCTCTCCAGTTCTTAAGATGCTGCCTCAATTAAATTGTGTGTTTGCCCTGGGGGACCAGCCACCAAGGTTAGAGCAGAGGAAGAGCACCTGATAGCATTGCAAAAGCAGACTTCATTTCCCTTTGTAATTACAACTGTAAAATAACTTCCCACACCAGCTTGCTACTGAGAACTAGATAAGGCAACCCCCCCCCACCCTGTCCGTACCCTGTGAGTGACAGTCTCATTTCTGCCTAATTGAGCAGCAGTCAATTTCTTTTGGAAGCCTCAATGGTCGTGATACTTTGATGAGGCAGCCCCACAGTGGCTTTGCTTACCTGATGATGTGGTTGTCTGCCCATGCAGACTAGGGTAGCAAACAGTGCTCTTAGGAGCGTCACCATAAGTATAATTTATTAAAGAAAGCAAAACTTAATTGAAGAGGGTAACTGAATTACACAGTGTCTGCTCTGCCCACAGTGTGCCATAAAAGGTCCCTCTTAGATTGATATGATTAGGCTGAAGTTTTTTTATTTGCTGAAAAATAACTGAGCATTAAATTTAATCAATATTAGCATGTGACATGGTTAGATTAGACAGTCACTGGCCTTCACACAGACTATAAAATGTTGTCAATTGCCCTCCCACAGTCTCTCTTTCATTAAAAGAAAAGGCTATTACTACAGAAGCCAGTGATTGTAAGCTAAGGGGCAGGAGCTGTTTGATTTTAAAAATTCTGGTCACACTGACATTTTAAAAAAATCAAACTTGTAGTTAGCATGTGTAAAAAGAGCTATTTAAGATGGAACACACTCGCACACCTCTTAAGCACAATTTAGTGCCCTGTTGCAAAGTGTTTACTGCAAATCCCCTTGAGTCTCAGCTCTATCATGCCCTAGTAGCAGCATGTCATCAGCAAGTTCTTTAGCTTTGCCAGTCTTGGTTTCTTCTTCTATACAGTGGCAATAGTAGATCCTATGGTATAAAGGGATTGTGAAAGCTACAGATGAACATAAGACTGGCTCTAGCCTGTAGTAAACATTCAAATATATGTGTGCTACTAATATGTGGTTTTTGACTCTTAGTTGCAGTAATTGGGTCATGTGATACTCAGGAGGCTAAATATAATATATATGTAAGGGAATCTTCAGGCTGCAGACTGGCCCTCTGAAGAGTGTGATTGGAGGAACATTGGAGGTGTGTGTGTGTGGGGGGGTGACAGTGAATCCTGACTGCAGGAGGGAGGAGAGAAGTCATTAACAATAGGATTGAGACGGGCTTCCTACACCAGTGGAGACCTGAGCCTTACCATATGGTCAGTACACACCATCTCTAGGCCTGTATGGAAGGAATAAAAGGAATAGAATAAAGTAAGGCAGGAACTCTGAAGGAACCTGGGTAGAACATCATTGTTCTAGCCAGCTACAGTCCTTAGCCCAGGCTGCTCTCCTACCAATCAATACACATAAAGACCTAGGTGCTGGGTTCTTGGACTATCTCCAATGTATAGTGAGGGTACCCACTTAACAGTGATAGATCATCTGTCATGAAATCCTTATGGAAGACCTCACGGTTACTATTTTTTTTTGCCACTTCCTTTGGTTGCATCCAGCCAGCATGTTAGAAAAGAAGATGGAAAGGCATGGGCCATCTCAAAAGAAGACAAAAGAAGACAGGGAGGCAAGGGAATGCTCAAGGGCTAATATCAGGAGGCCAGGAAGCCTGTATCTAAAGTTCTCCTTCTAAGAAGGCTCAATTCAAGTTCTCCATTGCACAAGTCAAATTTCTAGGAGAGAGAATGAGGACTAAAGTTGGACCAGGTGTCTATTCTTACATTAGTAGCAACTAGAAGACAAGGGCTCCCAGGCATTGACAGCTCATCTCTGTGTACCAGAAACAGGGATCATGTAAGCCTGGCTCAGCTCCTTATCACTTGCTCTAGGAATGTGCCTTTGACCAATGAAAGAAATTCCTTTTCACTTCAAGGCTCCTGAAGAAGAAGATTTTTTTTTTTTTTAGAATAGAAGAAGTTAGAAGAAGAAGCATGGAGATGTTAGAAATAGGACAGGATTATTAGAGTAGAAACAGAGCAATAAAGAGCACAGGAAATAAAGAACATGACCCTCAGATTGTGTGTGAAATCACTATAGAAATCTTTTACCCCCTCCTTGGCTTCTGAGAAGCATTTCACCTTTGTAACCCTGAGTAGGGGCTGGAGCAGGTCTCTTAGCCCTTACAATGAACCTAGCCGGGCTTCTGAGTCTGTGACTCTGTGTGTTCTGGTCACACTACTTGAAGGGATCGTGGGTACCAGTGGTGCTTAATGAGAGTAGGATGTTGGTATAGAGATATGATGAGTAACTACATCTGAGTTTCAAAACTTGGAGAATGGTTCTAAAGA
Organism: Cricetulus griseus; assembly: GCF_003668045.3. Taxonomy (NCBI): domain Eukaryota; kingdom Metazoa; phylum Chordata; class Mammalia; order Rodentia; family Cricetidae; genus Cricetulus; species Cricetulus griseus. Next base: position 88,843,618 of record NC_048601.1, read on the forward strand.
ATTGAGGGAGATGACTTAACAAATAAGAGCCCTTCCTGCCTAAGCATGAGGATCAGAGTTCAAACTGATGGTATCTATACATAAAGCCATATATGCTCATGCACATAACACTAGTGTCATGGAGGCAGGGGAAGAACTAAGGACGACTGACTCAGCCACTCAGCCTAGCTCCAGGTTTGCTAAGAAATCCTGTCTCAAGGGAATAAGGCAGAGAGTGACAGATCAGGATACACAATATCCCCTCACCTCTGGAGAGACACATAGCCACATGTACCCACGTACCACACACACATACACACACACACACACAGAGAGAGAGAGAGAGAGAGAGAGAGAGACAGAGAGAAACAGAGAGACAGAGACAGAGACAGAGAGACAGAGAGAGGAAGGAGAGGGAGGGAGGGAGGGAAGGTGGGAGGGAGGAAGGGAAGGTGGGAGGGAAGGGAGGGAGGGAGGGAGGGAGGGGGGAGGGAGGGAGGGAGGGAGGAATTCATTTTGGTGGATGGACTGACATGAATATTAAAGACTTGATGGATGTATTGAGATATATTCAATGGTAGAGCACTTGACTACTGTGCGTGGAGCCCTGGATTTGATCCCATGACTAGAGAGAGAGAGAGAGAGAATTTGAAATTTTTTATAAAATGAGACTCCATGCAATGACCTCTATCATAGCCAAGTGGCAATGATCACATGGTTATCTGGATGATTCCCTAGGAACACAGTGAGTTCAATGTCTGCTGTTTGATCTTTTCGTCTTCATAAAAGTGTAAGCTGTTTGTGGGCAGAAACCACCCCAGCTGGAGCCTTCGGTAGATCCAAATTAAGAGTTTAGCCCCACCCACCTCCAGTTGCTAGCGTGGAGTCTTTGGCCTCGTAGAAAGAAGTTCATCCGTTCATGTTCCGTGTCCTTCTGCTCGTGCTGTCTAAGTGTTTCTGCAATGATTTGCTGTCATTGAGACTGAGATGCAATTATGCAAAGCCTGACAGATCATTTTAAAGTTGTTAGTTGCTGAGGAAGCACATTTGTGATGCAAAAAGAAAAAAAAAAAAAGGCCCTGCATTTTGTTAAGTTTCACGTCCTTCATGAACAGTTTTTAGTGGAAAACTTTAATTTTACCTGATTTACCCTGCGGATTTATGAAATAGCTCAACTGGCTGTGGCAATAAAAATGTGTTCCATTGTCTTCAGGGAGGAGACAGAGAAAGGCACCGAGACTGCAGTTGGTCAAGGTGTGTAAATGCCCCACCCTCTGTCAGCATCCTGACCATATCCATCATCATGTCTCTCCCTCACCTTGGCAGAGCTGCAAGTGGTCCTGCCTGTTACAGGTCACTCGCAGCATGAAGTAGGCACTCTGGGCCTCAAACACCTCTGGCAAGGATGGGACCAGAGCTGTTTCTACATGGTAAGAGCATCAGGCTATGAGGCATTTTGTTGACCTCTGTTACTTCCCATGGCATCTTCCCAGTTGCCATGCTACAATCACACGTGGTAGAATGCTTTGTTCTGTTGTGTGCTTCAGGCCTGCAGTTTCTGCACACTCAGAAGCTCATTAGAAATGCAGGCTCTTGTCCCTCCCAGACCTGCTGAGGCAGCATCTGCACTTTAATTCCAGGGGACCGTAAAGTCTAAGGAACACTAGCACCTAGAATGATCAGTCAGGAGCCTCAAGGGCAGTCTATGGTGCTTGCTGTCCAGCACCCTGGTATCTATCATGTTTCCATTTTTCATCTCACCCAAATTGCAGCCATGAGCTTCAAGTGTGCCCTCTCCACCCACGAGAAGCACCCCCCGTGAGGTTCTTAATACTTCACATTCAGAGGAAGGGACCACTTTTCACAAGGTGCTTGGAAGATGGAAGGCTTTGAAGCCACCTGACAGCTATAGTACATTCCTTCTCTCCCTAAACAGCTGGAGGGGTGTCTGGTGTTTGCAGAGCCCTGGCACAGGCACCTATGTCTATCCACCCAGATGGGTTTGATGACTTTCCGCCAATAATTCTCAAACATTTTTATTTTCAGCTGTGTTTTTTTCACTTGCTTACTAATTACTAAGAATTACCAAAGTTTTATGTAGATCGCCAGAACTTTCTGGCCTTTATTGGTCATATTGCAGAGGCTGGCCACAAACACATGGCAATCCTTGCTCTCCAGCAGGTTTGCAGGTGACTTTAATGTTTGCTACATTATATTTAAAACTGAAGAAGTGTCCATTCATAATTTCACATCAAACAAATAGTTTGCAGAAAAATGCTAGTTTCAACAATAAACAGTTGAGAAATACATTAACTTTCATTTCTTGTAAGTCTCTAATGTCAGAGTAGATCCAAGTCAGTTCAGTTTTCCTGCCTTCTACATTCATTTAATCTATTGCAATAATTTGTTTTGGTTGAAGTATATAAAGATAACCTGGTCTTTTAGAGATACTCATAGCCATAAAGATAATTATAGATAGTCTTCCTTGATTAATAAACCAAACTGAAAAGTAGCCATTTTACAGTTTCTCAGAAAATGGGAATCAAGCTACCTGAAGGCCCAACAATACCACTCTTGGGCATATACCCAAAGGATGCACAATCATACCATAAGGACACTTGCTCAACAGTTTGTAGCAGCTTTATTTGTAACAGCCAGAACCTGGAAACAACCTAAAAGACCCTCGGCTGAGGGATGGATAAAGAAAATGTGGCACCTGGGAAGAGGAATCCTTAATTGATTGGACTGATCTTTGACCATGTCTATAGGACACATCTGTGATTGCTAATTGGTGTGCGAGGACCCAGCCCACTGTGGGTGTGACCATCCTAAAACAGATGTGTTTGGGCTGTGTAAAAATGTTAGCTAAGCATAAGGCAGTGAACAGAGTGTCTGCTTCTGCTCCTGACTTGAGCTCCTACCCTGACTTTCCTCAGTGATGGAGTGTGACCTGAGATGTCCCTAAGTTGCTTTTGGTCATGGTGTTTATCACAACAGCAGAATGGAAACCAGGACAAAAATTATCAATGAACATATCATATACTTATATTAAAAATGTATGTGTATCTTTTGCTCTGATTAGATCATGTACCCACACATGATTCTGAAACTCCATACAGTGAAGATTTGGAAAACACACATTTAACATTTTATTGTTAAAGATAACATATGTTACTGCTGTCTCCATTCTCATTAGCCACTCAAGTGCTTACCCTGAAGGCAGCTGTCATATTTCCTTATGCAGAACTGCTCTTTGCCAGGAGTGTTTGCACACTGGGCAGGCCACGCAAGGACACAGGGAGGTCATGAAGGTAGGTTTCACCAGAAACCAGTCCTCCTGCACCTTGATCCTGAACTTCCAGACCTCAGAACTATGAAAAGACAAATTGCGTGTTTAACTACCTGCCTGTGGTATTATGTTGTAACATCTCTGGATGACAAGGCAGTTAAGCAAAAAGTCTGATAATCACCTCCCAGCAAGACTCATTCTACTCACAAAACAACCCACAGTTGTTTTGATATAGAGTAATGGCTTTTGTCACCAATCAGCTAGGTTAGCTGACATTGCATCATTTAGGATTTGTTTAGGCACAAGGGATATTAAAATATCTTAAGATTGAAGAAATACAACCGGGGACTGGAGAGATGGCTCAGCAGGTTGCATATGACTTTTACAGAGAGCCTAAATTCAGATCCCAGTACCCAACTGGGCAGCTCAAACCACCTGTAATTCCAATACCGAAGCCTTCTTTTAGCCTCTGCAGGCACCTGCGGTCATGTGCACATACTGTGAAAAATGCACATAGATAATAAAGACATAAAAGAAGTGTAAGAAGAAACGCAGCCTGAAGTGTCTCAAGCTGAAAGAACAAGAAGTGAGAGGTCATTCTGAGCTGGCAAATTAGGCAAAGGGACAAGCTTTTGATGGTTGCCCCTGTGGTGAAGAAATGGATAGAGAAGTTCTGGCTTCAAAGCAGACTCTAGGATTTGTAGTAAAGGGAAGGCTGTCCTCATACAGGTACTGTTCCCATGAAGAGAGGAGCCAGTTTAGATCCCCAATTCCCCATCTACCACCTCTAGCTTCCTCTCAGGCTTCGTTAGCTAGGACTTTGACCCACCTGCAAGTCTACATCCACCTTCAGCAAGAAGGCTGAAAGCACCAATCATGTCTCCACCCCTATAAGGGCCTAGGGAGGGTCTAACCTCTAATGAACAGTCTCAAGGAAGAGTAAAGGACTATTCTTTGCCCTCCACTGACCTCTGGCCTTAGCCAAAGTTGGTTGCCATGACAGTACTGTGAGACCTTGGGTGACTGTCCAGGTAGCCTGCTGTTTCTGTCTTTGCTTGCACCTTTAGGAAGTCGCATGCTTACACTTCCTGCCTACCCTAGTAATGTTATTTTCCTTCTCAGGTCTTTGATGAGATTGAAGACTAGACAGTCACGGCTAATATCCTCTCTTATCTTAGATAAAAAATACTAGGCACAAGACTTAGACTTCCCAGATTAGGAGAGTTATCTCTATTATGCCATTACCCTAAAACTTGACAGGTAGAATGTATCTGCTGCTCAATGTTGCTCTTGCTGATTGTAGGTCTTAATTTGTGTTTGTTTTTACCTTTCCTTCTCCTGGAATATACTTGACATTTGTTATCCTTGCATATAGCTCTAGCGTCAGGTTTAAAACCTTCTTCTTTGGATAAAAAGGGGGATTGTAGTGGCATCTTGCTTTGCCAGCAAACTTGTGGTAGTGGTCACACCCTTTGGGCGTGGTTTCAGGTACAGACGTGACATTTGTAAGATAGAGGAGCTGTGGGTGTGTTTAGGGGAAGCTGTAGCCATGCCTGCTTAGGGTGTGGTCAGGGTGACGTAGAGTGAGAGTTGGTCAGGTGGCTGGTTTCTGGTTTCGGTTTCACTTTCGGCTTGCTGTACAGACTGCTGCCCGCTGGCTGGCTAGGTTGCTCTATAAGTAAGGCTTTGCTGTACAGACTGCTGCCCGCCGGCTGGCTAGGTCACTCTGTAAGTAAGATTTTTTCCCTATTAAAATCCCTTGTATCTCTACCTGGCTCTGTATTGGTAATATCCCGCAATAGGTGCATGCTCTCTTGGGTCCCAGAGAGCGACAGAAGGGCAGAGACTGGAGCAGTAGGCTGTGGCAGCTATTCTTATCTGTGTAAATTTTTCCTCAAATAAAACACCTATTTATCATTTATCTTGGGTATGGTGAACTCATTTAAACCCCATCTTCACATACCTTTGTGATCAGGTTATAAAAGTCCCCTACTATAATAGCTATACAATGGTGGGCCATTTTAGAGCTGCTCTGCCTTTTACAGCCACTAGAAGAGGCAGGCTCCTAGCCAAAGACTGCTACTGCTTCCTGGAAGTACTTCCCAACTGGCAGCCTCAAGAAAGAAGATGCAAATGTTTTCATAGAAACTATAGCAGGTGTTCTCCTCTCAGACATCTGCCAGGCCACTATTTCAGTGCGCTCCCGAGACCACTGGTGACCTCTAATTGTAATACCCATATTGTTAAACCCATGGGTTTTTTGTGGGGGAACGGGGAGGGGCTGTCTTCTTGAAATTAACAGACTCATAGCCTTCAACCACAGGAGTCAGTATCTAAATGCCCCAATGCACTCAGCCCTTTGTTGGGTTAGTTAGGGATATACATATCAGAGTTTTAAGGTCCGGGGTACAGCAGCTCCAAAAAAGATGGCTTGGCCACTGTTCTAATATGTCTATTCAGAGACAAGTATTGGTGAAAAGAAGAAAGAAGAGATTTAATCAACGTGTTGGGAAGAGGAATAAAGGAAGTCCAGGGACCCCAAGTTTGTCTTTGGGCCATGACATGAATTTTGGATTTAATTGAAAGAACTGAGCCAGAGACAAAAGGTTTGCATAATCACGAAGTCTTGAGCAAGATTTTGTTTCATTGACCATGACTAGGTCAGCTCTAGCTTTCCAACTCTGCAGAAGTCCTCAAAGGGACAAGCTGGTTCTCAGGAGCAGAGGGCTGCCTTTCTAGGGGTGGTCAATGAGGCTCTGCTGTTCCTGCAATCCAAGGTGATTACAGGCATGGAACAAGGGAACATCTTTCAACCCTGTTGCAAAAAGTATGACCTTGTACTTCCAGCCCTGACAGGATGAGATGTTACATGGACACTCCTTGAACCGCTGGTTTAGATGCCTACACAGAGGAGTCAAGCAGGCATCTGGCCCCAGGTAACAGAGGTAAAAAAAATGAAAGCGGAGACGCCAGGCTTTCATCCTTTAGTTACCCAGGGACTGGAGAGAGAGGAGCCAATGCTTTTTAGCAAAACAAGTGCAGAGCCACATCCTGTACCAGGTTCCAGACTTGGCCTTGGTGGCACTATGGCAGCTGGTGACTCACACCTTCTCTGGCTGTCTTTCCTGCCCATTTCCCTTCTTCTCCCCTGCTGGTGTTCCCTGCTCCACCCAAGGAAATTATTCCTAGTTGAACCTTTTCCACCAGGCCTACTTCTAGGGAAACTCAAACTGAACACAGAACACTCTGTGTTATATAAGTCAATACAGAGTTATGGAAGCCAGGCCAAGTTTCTCCGCCATTCTGAATCCTGAAGGGAGGGAGGAGAATGTCAGTCAGCATGTGACTGCCTCTCACAGGGGCAGCAGAGGTCAGGGTCTGATCTTGTTGGTCTGATACCAAATGATCTCAAAAAAGAGTCTCCCAATATTCGTCAGGAAGCAAGGCCCCGGGAAGTCAGATGAAGATTGGGGGATCCCCAGAGACAAATACCTTCCACCTAGGGAGGGCAAATAAATTAGCATAGGCTGGGCAAATACAAAAGCTGGAAGAAGCAATCAAGTGGGGGGCTGGTCCTCAACTCTTGCCTTAGGAATCCAGACTCTGGTGAACGTCTGTCTGGCCTGTGAACTAAGTAAAGAGTGTAGGCTGGCTTTTGACTAATTAAGTGCAGGGGGAAGAAATCTCAAGTCAATAACAGAGTATTGTAAGTGCAGAAGGAAGAACATCTCTAAGACCTGGTCATGTGATTTGTCTATTTCCTCCCATTGTTCTCTCAGCCTACCCATTGTCAGGCTTTTTGCTGCCATTTTCCAGCAGTCCCTCACTCCCTGAACTGTTCCCATGGATTTTTTTTCTTTCCTTTTTAAATACAGTATTTTTTTTTCCTCTACAACACTAGTAGGCTAGATCGATATCATTTTTCCTGTTCGAGGAAGTGTTAGGGTGGCAAGAGGGACAGGCAATGCCATTGACTTAGGTCTCACAAGGAGGGTGGACTCTCTTCTGCCTTCAGCCTGTGGGCAAGGCACCTCTGACTCATATGTAGTACACAAGAGAGCACAGGGCCAGTTACTTCCTATAGGCAATTAAAACTACCAAGCTGTAAAAAATAGATGCTTTGTGTATAAAAAATACACTAACAATGTAGCTTTATTAAGATGTTCCAATGCCTAATCAATTTCCCCCTTCAAATCCCCTGCCCTTCTCTTTGTCTGTCCATCTCCTCCTTAGGCCAACCTCTTCTTCCATCGGTTGCTGTGACTGGGCCAGCCTGCAACAGTCCCCTCCTCCTCACTGCATTCTGCAGGACTATGGAGTTCAGTGCTGTGTGCCTAGTTCTGTACTTGACCTCTGGCACATGCAAAAGCCCATGTGTACTAATAAATGAATGAAGAAAATTTGTGACATATAGATTTCTGTTTGGGAAATGGAAGGATGACTTTTAACTTCAACTGTGCACTTGACTAACCAGCTGAAGTAGATGAAGTCCAGGCAGGCTAGAGTGCCACAGCAACAAAGTGACTGAGACCTGCCAAGCCATGTCACTTCCTGCACATGGCTGACAACATTAGCTCTGTCATCCAGATCCTTCTTGCTTCTCACCATCATAGCACTTGCAAATACTACAGTCAATACTAGTGAGTGAGCCAGCCAATGCTGTTGAGCATCTGATAGGAAGCTCTGTGACAGGACGAGCAAGACACAGCAAGGCAAAGGCTGCCCTTCAGGGGTAGCTGTCCTGGGTATGCTTATACATGTGTGTTTTGAGAGCCCGGTTGCAGAAGATAGAGTTAGAACTCCTATATCCCTGGTTCTTAGGCGCTCATTTAGCCATTAGTCATCCATTCATTTGTGTGTTTGTTGAACAGTATCCCATTTGAGGCCCTGCATTGGGCACTGGAGAGACAGAGCATCCAGAACACATCTCCCTGGTTGCCAGTATGCAAGCGATCATACAGAGTTTCTGGTTCTCTGACAATGAGACACACCCTGCTTTCCAGGGCAGCTCTAAGGTCTCCATTGCTTTTATAAAGCTATTGTTATTGCTCATCTATTCTTCTGGCAGTCCCGGGGAACACTCAGCTGCCCTAGCAAAGGAAAGCAGCAGCAAAGGTCACATGTCTAACCCGGTCCTCCATTTCCTTACCTGTAACAAAGCTGAGTGAGTATTCCAGGCACCCAGCAAAGCCAGCCACTCCTATTCATGATTCAGTCGTTCCTTAGCTTTCTTACTAGGTTCTTCCTGCACTCCTCTTGGGACCTCTCTGATCTCCTCACATTGAGAAAGATAAAGAAACTATTATGCTTGGTGCTTCTCCCACTGAACGCTTCATTATAACCCAACAGGAAAAAAGTTTCAACTAAACAAATGCTCGCTTTCCTCTCTTTCCCCCACCCATCAGTCTCTGTCATCTTGATAGAGAAAATACAGCTCTTAATAGCCTGTAGTGGGACAAACATTTGCATAACTGTTACCTCAGAACTCATAAGTCTGAGCTAATTGGCTGATGGTGCTTAAAATGATTAAGTGATTGTAATTTATATGATTAACCAATTAAACCATTTTCCAGTGATTGGCTCTTGGTAGGTAGATGTGCACATTTCTCCCAGCATGACAGCCAACCCTATACGATGTCGAATGATCTTTCCGATGCTGACTTGTTTTTCTGACCGCCAGGTAAAGTGACTTTCATTGGTTGGTTGAATTTCATCATGTTCAAGGAGAGGCTACTAGAGAACTTAGTACCTGGCATAAGAGAAGTGGGAGACAGAGAGGTGGTCCTTTAAGAATATCAAGGAAGGGGCTGGAAAGATGGCTCAGTGGTTAAAAGCACATGTTGCTCTTTCAGAGGCTCGAGATTTGATTTCCAGAACCCACATGGTGGCTCTGGACTATTTACATCTCCAGCTCCAGCTGGCCTGATGCCCACTTTGGACCTCCTTGGACACCAAAAGAACCACACATGATACGCATGCATACATGCAGGCAAAACACACACATGAAATAAGGATAAATAAGTAAATCTTTTTAACAATAGTGCGAAAGGGCAAGTGGTCCCCTTAGAACCATGGTTGTGATTTGAAAATATCCCACATTCCATTAAAGTAAGGTCATGGTCTGAGAAGTTGGAGGCCTGTTGGCTCATTTGAGACCCAGTGTTGTACGGTCAAGTTCTTTAACCCCTTTCAACTACAGATCCCTCTGTTAGGAAATAATAGTCTTCCTTACCTCTTAGGATTGTTATGAAGATCAGTTAAGATAATGCATGTCATATTTCCAACAAACAGTAGCTATCATTAGTATTGTTATGACGTTACTTTCCCACTAAAACGTTAAGCTCCAAAGACATCTTTCCTTTCTATTTCTGGTGCTCAGCGTGGTGTGCAGCACAAAATGAGTACTCAAAATATGTATAGAGTGTGGTGGCCATGTCTTTAATCTTATCACTCAAGAGGCAGAGGCAGGAACATCTCTGTGAGGTCAAGGCCAGCCTGGTCTACATAGGGAGTTCCAGGCTACTCAGAGCTTCAGAGTGAGATACTGTGGTTAAAAAAAAAAAAAAGGAAAAAAACTCTAGACGACTGTAAATAATTAGAGTGAGCACAGGGTGCTAAATTCATACTGGGCATTGCTGCCATGCTGTAAGGACCCTCGCAGAGCCTCTGTGAGGAACTAGGACCACAGTCTTCTATGTTCTCAATGTAAGAAACCTGAGTACATGGGGGCAAATTATCTTGTCCACAGTCCCCCAGTAAGAGGTGACTGTGAACTCTGAGGGCTTCCTTATGCCACCTTTGTAACTAGCCAACAAGAGGATGTTAAGACATTTCAAACCATCTAAAGTAAAATGTCATTGTCAATGGGAATACAAAAAGAAAGAGAAAGTTTCCTCCCATTCAGAAACAAACAAACAAACAAATAAAAACTTGGTTGAATTCACCTAGAGATGCATTCAGGGAAGAGGGAAGTCTGGTGACTGCAATAAGGAAGAGATAACTTGAGTTTCTAGACCCTACAAGGCAGATAGAAAGTAGAAACTGAATGTGTTCTTTGTTAATCTGTCAGGTACATTCAAGTTCAAGGTGATTCTTAATGGACACCCCACCACCACCCTGCCACTGTGCAGCTACCAACAGTCACTTTACTTTGCCTGTGCCCCAGGCTAAACACACAGAAGTGACCTCTTCTGGTAGACTCTTCTGGGCTTTTTGGCTACTGGGAGATGAAGGAACCTGGAAGGTAGACAACAGGGCTGTGGTTCTCAGGTTACAATTCATCAGAAAGTAAAGACAGACAAGTAATTGCTACCCTGCCCTGTGAGCCACAGTTGACATACCAAAGGTGTCTTTCCGAGGTCTCTTGGTGTTATTAAACATCAGTGTAATAAAGATAACCAGTGTTTTACTTCCATTAAAAGAACAACATGCAGGTATCATGGATACTACAGGGGTGAAAGGTGCTGGGCTGGGCTGCTACTGACTACTATAAAGCTGGGCGTGAGCTGAGCTGGAATTTCCCTAGACAGCCCAGCACTTCGTTCAGGCTCAATAGCCACCTGGCTCCATCTGCTTTCCTTTTTCTGACACTTCCTCTCCCCTTATCTCCTTTCTTCTTGACCTAGAAACTCCCGATGTTTCCTCTCTCTTCTAGAATATGAATGGCTAATAAGCTACTTTTTCCATGGAACAAGCTATAGGTCAGGGGTGAAGCTGGCTATTCTAAGGTAACTGAGTCATGGGCGCTATAGAAGTTGGTCTTTTTTAAACTTGGTACTGCAATTCAAGTTTCTATTTTCTTTCACCATAGTTTCTCAGCGCTATGCTAGTGACTTTGTATACGTTCTTGTTTTTTTTAAAAAAATATTTTTAAAATTCAATACCTGTTCATAGTAGAAATTTTACAAAATAAAGAAAAGACAAGGAAGAAAATAAAAACCACTTTGGTGTATTTCCTGATAATTTCTTTTTCTTTCTAAATACTTCTAAGGAAATATAGGAGGGAAAAAAGTTTTTTCTGTTTTTTTGTTTTTTGTTTTTTGTTTGTTTGTTTGTTTTTTTGGTTTTTTTTTTTTTTTGGATTTTCAAGACAGGGTTTCTCTGTGGCTTTGGAGGCTGTCCTGGAACTAGCTCTTGTAGACCAGGCTGGTCTCTAACTCACAGAGATCCACCTGCCTCTGCCTCCCGAGTGCTGGGATTAAAGGCATGCGCCACCAATGCCCGGCCTGTTTTTTTGTTTTTCACCTGAAAGAATGCATCATGTGTGTGTATGTGTTCAGAAGAAGGTATGATTTGGGAGGAGCTGAAGAACTACATCAAGATATCTGACAATTCAAATTATGGCTGCATGCCTCCAGTGCTAACCTGCCCGTCCTGATCTCCCCTAGCTTGAAAGCTGTTGTAGGGAAGAAAGAAACCCAAGGTGTGTCCATGGCAGTCAGAGCTACTTGCTGCCTCTCTAACTCTTTACAAACCCAAAGCTCTCTGTCATGGCATTCTTCACTCTGAACTTGACCACTGCTCCTTGGAAAGGAGAGAAGAAACCTCCTCGTGGTTAAACAACAGCTCCTAGGAGACTGACTGTTGAAAGGGGGCAGTGTCCCGCATTGATTTTTCTGACAGGTTATAAAATAATAAAAGATGGGAAAGTTTTAAAACTAATTTTTAGGTATCCATCTGAAACCACATCCAGTTGGCCAGCAGGATCAATGAAACAACATTACATAGAAATGCTGAACTCATGCTCTTCTGGTTAATCTATATTTCAAAGCCAAGTCCCCGCTCTTAAACGACCTACATACACACAGACTGAACCGATCCCCAATTGAAACGTCCCATTTGGAACCTTGTTTTTGCTAAGATGAACTATTCCAAGGAAATGAAAGTCAACACATCTCCACAGTACAGGAAAAGAAATGAATGAAAACTCAGATCCTAGGAAACTGATGGGTAGGGAGACCCTGTAAGGTTGTTATGTGGATTTAACATTGATTTCCTGGAATGAGTTTTTGGTTTCTATTTTATATATTCTGCTCTACCTGCTGCTTGGGAAAAGCCTGAGAGACAGGCTTTGTGACCTCTGGATATTCCCTCAAGGTGACAGTCCACTGGAGCTGCTGTAATAAACTGCCACAAACCAGGCTGCATATCAACAAGAGGAGTCTATTTCTCACAGCCCAGAATATCCAGTGTCAAGAGATTGGTCGTCAGCTGCTGTTAAAGGGCAGGTCGCATGCTCAACAGTATATGCCAACAGAAAAAACTCAGTGACATCTTTGGAGGGTCCTTGCCTCATCAAATTTAAATTTTTTTACTTATATATTTTTCTTCTATCTTTTTACCCTACAGGTCCTCTAAGTTTATATTATGGTGTTTGGTGTTTTTATGGGACTCCTGAGTGAGCAAAGGAGTGGGCCTCTGATTCTTGTGTCTTCTCTTGGGCTCTTTTCCTCTGTTTGTTTTGCCTAATTCCGCTGTGTTAGTTTTTATTTTACCTTATTTATTTTATTATTATCCCTTAGAAGCTTATTTATTTTCTAATGTGAGACAGAAGGAACAGATCCGGGTGGGAGGGGAGGGGAGGAAGAAGTGTGGCGGGGGTGAGGGGATAAGCATGATCAGGATATATGTATATGTAAGGAGAAAATTATTTCCAATAAAAGGAAAGAAATTAAAAAGTAAAATATTTGTTATTTTTTAAAAGGGCTTGATAGCTGATCATCAGTGGCCCCTTCTTGCTGACGTCTGGTTATAAGGAGAAAATGCTGAACTCTTTAGTCCCTTCTAAGGGCACTGATTCCTTTCCTGGGGCTCCACCTTCGTGACCTCCCAAGCCTCACCTCCATTACATAAGGGTAGTTTTTGGAACATAAATTTTGCGGGAACATAAACATCCAGTCAGTAACTGGTGAAATGATGGAAATGTGACTGACCTAATGTGTAGCTGAGTTGTATCCTCGGAAGAATCAGAATGTTTTTCCGTTTCCTTGGCATCATCTCCAACAGGAAGTGCCACTTGAGGAGCACAGGGATTCAGGAAGCAGCAGGGCACATAAATCATGGCTGTGTGTCAAGTGACACTGAAGCAAAGGGGGCTGTTCTGGCCTGAAGTGAGTTAGCACAGGGTTCCATCTTAGCATTTCACAAACGGTCTTTTTCTTCCCTCTAAGGCCGGGCCTCCCAGACCACTTTGTACCCGGCAAAAGTCCCAGTTCTCTTAGAGAGTTCTTCTGAAACTCAGCTCAGAATTTCCAAAATCGAAGCCTTTTCCAAAACTCCTGAGCAACTCTGGATAAACTCTGTGACTGTGGAAACTGCACACTGGACACAGAGTATAAAGGCTCTTTCTTACCTCCATACCCTCTTATCATATGGCTTGCGACCCTATAGAACCAAAGTCTCCTTGAGAGCAGGGGAGAGCAAGTCAAGCTCCTTTCTATTCCCAAATGCCAGTGTACAACTTGGTGCCACGACCATTCAGCCAGTGTTTAGTTACATTATTTCCTAGCTTCCGGGCTAGAATGTAGATGAGGTCTTTTTGACACATTTGGTCAGCCCACTCCCAGAGTCCAGCAGAGGGACTGGCACCTGATATGTGCTTAGCAGACACTTGTTGGATGTATGGATGAGTTGAGTCGCAGTGTGCTGGTGGAAGTGTGATCTGGGAGAACGTCCTTCCAGACACCATTGGTTTTGAAGGGGTTGAGAGGAATCTGGCAAGGACTTAACTAAAGAGTAGGAATTGAAACTGGGCCCTAAAGGATAACTTAATGAAGAAGCCGAGGCTGATGGAGGCAGATGGTCAGGGCAAGAGGGCAGGGCTGTGTCTGGGTAAACACACTGAACAGGGAAGGGCCAGTTTGGCTTGAGATTGCACCATGGGCTGTGAGTCTGGACAGATGACTTAAAGCATGGCAAAGTCTGAGATATCGTGATGGTTGTTGCTAGGATTCTCTTATAAGGTTTTTGAAGACCAGAGCATCAGGTCGCCCCAGAGAAACTGTATGGAGGATGCATAGACTGTGACAGGGGACCAACTAGCAGCAAAAAGGACAAAACTGAGGATCCTGCTGTGACCAGGAGACAGGTGTGGTGGAGCTTAGAATCTCATTGTTTCATCTCTGGGCATCACATTGAGAAGATGCTCCAGGCATCTGTGAGTACAGGCCAGAGATGTGCACAGAATAGAGACCCCACCCTTGAAAAATACCCAGTCCAAAGTTCGAACCATGCCAAGAGCGGTACCTTTAAGAGAATGACTATCAGACTGGGGATGGGCACAGGAAATGTGTTTCTGCTTTGTTCATGCCAAGACTTCAGTTACACACAGTGCTATAAATGTGTATCCAGGGTTGCAAGTTCAAGGCTGGCCTGGGACCCTTTAGCAATGCATTCTCTCAAAATGTAAGGGCTAGAGATCTAGCTAAGCATTTACTTAGCATGTGTAAAGCCCCAGGTTTATTTACTTAGCATGTGTAAAGCCCCAGGTTTAATTCCAAATATTAAATAAATAAATAAAAATAAAAAGTCATCTTTATATGAAAGTGGTTTTGTTGAGTCCTTTAGCTGTTTAGGTTCTGGTGAGGACTTGGGAATGAGAGCAACAGATGCCTTACTGTAAGGATCTGGGTAAATACGATCTTGCTTGCAAACAAGTGATTGTCAACAGGAGGTACTATTAAATTAAGGAGGGGACACAGGAAAAGAGGGCACATTGGGCTAGTCATGGGGCAGAATTCCAGGAAGGCAGCCCTGTCGGTCTGTCCTTTTATTAACTTTTCCTGTTATTTCTTCCAGTCTGTTTTTTCTAAGAAGTGCTTCCTCGGGTCTTCCCTCAACAGTTCCTTCACAGTGAGGTAACTTCCTATCTGAAATTGAGCACCACCTCGAATACTTCCTCCTCTCCTTTTGTCTGTCTACCCTCAGCATGCATGAAGTTTGTATACCAGGAGTCTCTCTCTATCCAGACAAGAATCTTTTGTCTGCTCTGTTCATTGTCACATCCTCCGTGCTCAGAAGAGAACCTGGTACAAAGTAGATGCTCAATAAACATAAGCCGGGTGAGTGACTAATTGAAGTGAACCTCAGTTCCCAGGAACCAGAAGGAGTTACTGTGACATGCTGCCTGAACATTGGCATTTTTGCTATGATTAGCAGCAATGAATGTTTCATAAGTAAGCATAAGGGGGGTGAGGGGGGAAGAAGAAAAAGAAGGAAGGAAATCCACACTCTGCTGAGGCTACCTGCTCTGGAGGCAAGTAGAGGTGGCCTGTACCCCTCCACATTCTTACATATGAGAGGGCAAGATCTGCCAGCAGATTCTGCCCTCTCTCTCTGCTCTCTCCCTGGGACCCCTCTGCAGGGAAGGTGGCCCGTTAGTACCAGGTTTTGCTTCTATGAGCCCATAAAGCCCTATCAGAGCTGCTAGGCTCATAATCAAATTTTAATGACTGTCTGCTTCCCTTCCTAGATGTTTATAGTCCTCTGCACTCTGATTAGGTTTTTGGTCCCACAAGATAGTTAAAAGCCCACAATTTGCACTGGGTGTTTTATTTTTTCTGAGTTAAGTGAGTGAGTAAATGTTCTTTTGATCTTCCCGCGGTGGATAAGGGCTGTTTGTGTTTTTAAGGCCCTTACCAATTATGTGAGCTGGATGCAAGGGCCCTGTCTGAAGCTGGCCTTCTGGGTGGTTCTAAAGTACCTTGGAAGTTTTTGTTCTTTCTCCTCCCGTCTGTCTACACCCCAGGTGCTGAAGGGACAGAGGAAAAGCTAGTAGAAAAAGCTGTGGGAAGGAAAAAATGATGGGATGTTATAACAGGCCAGCCTCGGATTAGAGGGCCAAGAGAGCAGGAGACTTTTCTTCATCACCTATAGGGAGGTGTGGGGAAAACAAAATTTGGCATCCCACAGTGTATTACCTACTTTCCTCCTCAGAGTGAAAAACAAACAAATGCCTCGCAGAAGAACCTTAAAGGAGGAAGAACTGATTTTTAAAAATATTATATTCTATTATTTTTAATTATATGTAAGTCTGTGTGTACATATGAATGCAGGTGCCCACAGAGGCTCTGACCTGGAGTGAGAATTACATGTAGTTGTGAGCAACCTGACACTAGTGTTGGGGATTGAACTTGGGTTCTCTGGAGGGGAAGTACATACTCTTAACCACTGAGCCGTCTCTCTAGCCAGGAAGACTTGACTTTGGCTCTTAAGGACACAGACCATCATGGTGAAGGAGGTGGAAACTTGTAACATGTGAGCCAGGAAGCAGAGATTTGGGGCTTTGAACCTGCCACTGATGTAAGTTCTTCCTCTGTGGCCTACCTGCTAGCTAGGACCCATGCCTAGAAGGTTCTACAGCCTCTCCAAACAGCACCACCAGCTGGGAACCAAATGTATTTTCAAACACATGATTTGAGGAACATTGCCTATCCATGTGATTGCATAGAGACTTTGATTTCAGGACCTTCTGGCTGCATTTGCAGTGGGCCCAGTAACCAGCAGACTCTGTCATTGTCCTCATTCTAGCTGCTGCTGCTGTGTGTGAGAGGAGCAGAAGGGAAGGACCACAGGAGTCACACTCCAAGGCTCCCCACTTGTGTCAGCCGTTCTAGCTGGTGACTTCCTGATGGCACTAGCCTACCAGTGTCACAAGTAAGCCGCACACAATAGCAGTGCATTATTTTAATTAAGCTTGTTGCAAGAGCAATCATCATTGCCGTCAGTATCAATCATCAGAAATTTTTCTGACTATGGCCTTAAGTGGTGACAGTGTGTGTTGACAATAAATAATAATGCCTCTGGCTTGAATTGACACTTCATTGGACTTAAAGAAGCTGCGCCTGAACACTCCTGAGCTTGCTGTGTAAAGACCTATTTGTCTATGACAAAAGCTGAGTCTAGAGGATATTTGTTTTTTTGTTGTTGTTTCCCAAATGGATAAGTTCATAATATTTGCAAAATCCATCCTTTAGTAAATGACAGGCGCAGAGTCCAAACCGTATTTAGAAAGGATAGATGCTTTGCTTGGGCCTGAAGCATCTGAGCCGTTCCCAGCCTCCTGAAGTGTGGATGCATTGAGTTATGGCTCTTTCTTCCCAAATGGACGTGGGAAATGAAGTTGTTTTGATTGCAAAATGGCTGCTTCGTGTTTCTAGGTGGAAGCAGGAAGGAAGGGACCTGAAGTCAGCTCACTTCCTTTGTCACTGGCATCTGACGTGATGGGAAACATTTGATAATACTTCTCCACGACAGCGCTAACCCTCAGCTCTTATTACTCTTGTTACTGCATTTCCCCGACTTAAAGCTCTCCCGATCTCAACCATTTGTGCTACAAATAATTTTAATTGAGCCAAGAAACCCTTGACATTTTAGAAATTACCTTCTATTTATAATACTTTAAGAAGGAACCTCCGTGGCAGGCCTGACCTCTGTGTGATTTGTCTCTCTCCGCCATCCCCTCCCTCCCAACACACACACACAGACACACACACAGACACACACCACACACACACACACCACACACACACACACACACACACACACACACACACACACACACAGACACAGATACATACGCACCCCTTCTACACACATAGACACAGCTGCTACAGTTTGAGTCAGAGAGCATCAAGTGGAAATCAGAGTGAAACAAGTTCCTAGCCTTTTCCCTGTTTTTCTCCTGCCTCCCTAACTATTNACACACACACACACACACACACACACACACACACACACACACACACACTTGCTCCCTCACGTGTACTCAAAAGCATGTCATGCACACACGTATTTTGAGTTCAGGTTCTTTTTGCTTTCATTGAACTAAGTTACCTCCATTCTAATTTAATTTTGTGGTAGCAAATAAAAACCCAATTTGATATGTCCATAAACTCCCACTCCAACTACGAAGCAGTCCAGCTCCTTAGACTCCTTCCTCTGTCGTCCTCAGTCTGCTCAGCAGAAGTCTGTGCTCAGGATGGGGTAGTTTTGGGACAAGGATTGCACAGCTGACTTTCGGAGGCTGAAAGTCTGTCACTTCTGTCTTATGGTGCTCCTGGCAGTTTCTGCACAGTGAAAAAATTAATTTTTGTTAGTTTTCTGTAAATATCTTTTCCATTGCTCTAAGACACTTGACTTTGACATGGCTAATTAAGTACTGTCTTCTTTCTCCTGCTTTCATACCCATTGACCCTCATCTTCAAAATAACTCATTCACCAAGTGTTTATAGACCATGGACGGTGTGTCAGGTACTGTTCAGGTTAAGATTAGTCTGTGAGATGAAGCAAATCAAAAACAAACAAACAAACACAAAAACCAAAAACAGCTCATGCAACTTGCCTCAAAGGGAAGGAGGGGAGGGAGGGTAAAATATCTCACTGCCAGTATGAGTTTGTGTAAAAAGGGGGCAAAAGTTATGAACAGAGTGAAAGAACAGCAAATTCGCAGGCCCTCAGGCAGGAGCAGACAAAGAACATTGGGCGGAAGCGGAGTGAGCAACGGGCCAGGGGTAAGAAGAACATCTTCAGGGCTTGGGAGGACCATGAAGGCGAAGGGGAGGACTTGGCTTTCTTCCTGAGGAAGCTATGAGCTCTGGAGGATGTGACTCTTTGTGACTCGGTGTGGCAGCCTGTCAGTAGGTTGGGCGAAGAACAAAAGCAGCAGAAGTGACACCGTGGAGGAGGGAAGATGTTGGGGTAAGCTGTGAAAGTGAGGTGTAACAACGCTGCTGGTTTGAGGAGATTAAAAGCAATAAAGAAAATGTTATTTGGTCCTATTTTAAGATGAGAAAACTCAGAATAATTGACTTTCTCAAGAGCTCAGAGTAAGTGCTGCCCAAGCTGAGTTTGAAACCAAACCTCTTAGCAGGTGCGCCATGACAGTACCAAGTGGACAACTGTCATGGACAGTTGTCAGTATCCGCTTCGGAACTTCCGCTCTGAGGCTTGATCATGCTCTCATTAGCATAATAAATAAGGAATCAGGAAGAACAAGGGCACACAAGTCCCCTGGATGCCCTGACAGCTAATGCTACCTGACAAGTAGCAGGTTGGAGCCTAATGAATAGCTGAGAGCAGGAAGGGAGGAGAAGTGTGGGCTTCCAGGGAGGAGGGAGCTCATTAGTGGCCTTCTTGCTTAGATGGCTCACAGCATCCTTCCAGCAGACCCTGTAACTGGAAACACTCTTATTGTTTCTCTGGGGCCTCTGTGTGTGTGTGTGTGTGTGTGTGTGTGTGTGTGTGTGTGTGTGTACATACACACACTTGCTGTGGTATGTTCAGCTGAAGTAAAATACATATAACATAAAGCCAACCCTTTTTATTCTAAAATGAGTCATTCTATGACATTTAGTACACTTAAGTGTTTCTCAAACACCATACACTAGTTCTCAAAAATTTTCATCAGCCCCCAAAGGAAACCCCATGTATATCATGGAGAAGGAAACCCTTCTCCATTTTCCTCTCCCTCCATCTCTTGACAAAAAATCAAAGCTACTCTTTGTCCCTTTGGATTGATCTACTCTGGACATTTCATATCAACGAAAACCATACATGTGATCTTTTCAAGTCTGACTTATCCCACCTAGCACAATGATTTCCAGTGTTGTTTGTGTTGTAACTTGTATTAATACTTTGTTTCTTTTTATTGTTAAGTAATATGCTATTGGATATATTTATTCATGTGTGATGGGCATTTTAATCTCTCCAACTCTTGCTAAACATGAGCAACGTTACCTTAGGCATATGTGTGTACCTGTCTTTGTCGAGGTGCTTATTTTAGGTTCTTTTGACTCTGCAGAGCAGTGGAATTACTGAGGGAAATGCATTTCTATCTTTCACCTCTTTGGGGGACACTGGCAAACTGTTCACCCCAAACAGTGCATTTGTATTCCAACCGTGTGTAAAGATCTCAGTTTCTCCACGTCCTCAAATGTTTGCTATCCTCTTAAACACCCTGCCTCCCTTAATGCCAGCTGGCTTGGAGCTCATCGTGTAGCCCAGGCTGCCTTTGAACTGGCAGTGACACCCTGACCTCAGCCTCCCAAGTGCGATATGTATCACCATGCCCAGATGCCCACTTTTTAACTGGGTTCTTCATGCTGAGTTGTAAGAGTCTTTTACATCTATTCCAGATGTCAAGCGCTTATTAGATGTGGGATTTCCAAATTTTCCTGATATTCTCTCTTCACTTCCTTCATAGTGTGTCCTTTGAACCTAAATACTTTAAATGCTGGTGCACCTCAACTTACCTATTTTTCTTCTTGTTGCCTTCCTTATAACCGGTGACAACAGCAGTGGTAATGATTGCACACTTACAAAGGCATGGAAGAACCCCTGAAGACCTTTTGCTATTTTGGACCAATATCTAAAGAGGGCATGGCAATTCCCAAGCTCAGAGAGTATCATTCTCATTGTAACTGTCACTGTGATAGACGCTGGACTGTTAACACAAGAGATCCACAAATCTAAGGAGAAAAAAAACACAGGAATTCATTTTGCTGTTTTATGAGAGAGCAGGACAGCTGGACAGGCTCTTCATGTTGTTTGTAGTACGAGATGATTGTCGTAACAACCATCAATGCATCCATGTTCCATCCCACCAGAAGGGGAAAGAGGAGAGACTATTTATTGTGCTTCTTCTCTTGCTGTCCCAGAATTTGTGCGTTATTACTTCTGTTTACCTCCCCCTGGCCAGAACTTAATCGGATGACCACACCCAAAGGAGGCTAAGGAATGTGCTCTTTCATTCAGTGTCAATGTATTCTGCAGCAGCTCTGTTGTTACAGGGCAGAAAGTATACATTGGGGACAAAAAAAAAAATCTAATTTCTGACACAGAATCCCAGCCTTATTCCCAGGAGCCATTTAGGTGTCATTGCTCAAGTTGGGGGTAACTGAAGGAAAACTTCAGTTCATGCTGCAGTTTGATTCTCTCTCAATTGCTCTCTCAAGCTGGCTGCTTGGGAAAGGGAACATAAATCATCCAGGAAAGGGCTCGAGTAAGCACGAGGGAGGGGGAAAATGGAGGACGTTACTAAGGGCTGGGAAGGAGGGTAGCCCTGATGGCAGAGTGATTGTCAAGTATGCACGAAGCCCTGAAGTCAGTTCCCAGCACCACATAAAACTAGGCATGGTGGTACATGCCTGCAATCCTGGGATGCAGAGGGGTCAGAAGGGTAAGACATCCTCAGACACATGATGCGATGACATAAGGCACATTGTTGACTTTTTCCATTATGTTGTGGGGGTTTGATGACAATTACAGGTTTCTTATCTAGTAACCTACACTGCTTTGATCCTAGCACACTAAACCTCAGTTTATTCCGCTGAGAAATGGATACAATAGTCATCGCAATAGCAGCAGCAAATATGTCATGGCTAGTTCAAAGATAAGATAAAAAGATAGGAGCGAAATCACTTTATAAGCTACAAAGAGATAGTCAAACACTAAGTATTTTTAGTATAAACCTACTGTTTAAGTGCTGGGCCAATGTGACATTAGAGAGAAATGTAAGAGTGAGAAAGAAATTCAAGACAGTTATTAGATCATCTGCTGGGCTTCAGCCACAATTTGTTGATACATCCTTCTGGAAAGGAGGTATGGCTGAGAACTGCTAAAATGACAGTGACAACCCATCTTAGTTACCTTTGTAGTGCTGGGTAGATTCTGAGACCAACAACATACGGAAGAAGGAGTTTATCGGAGGCTCACTGTGGCAAAGGGTAGAGCCCATGACCATCATGGCAGCAGCAGTCAGCATCACCCTGGGGCAGTAGCTGCTCACATCTGATCCAAAAGCATGAGGCAGAGAGAGAGCTAACTGGGAATGGCACTAAAGCCCACCTCAACAAGGCCACACTTCCTAATCCCTCCCAAACAGCTCCACTTGGGACCAAGTATTCAGAGAGAGCATCTTCAGGCCCCGTTCTCATTCAACCCACCCACCCACCTCGCTTCTCTATTGTTACAAACACAAAGTTTTCCAAAGTACTTATCCACCTTTTCACAAAAGTGTTATCCTCTCCCGTGTCAATAAAAGTTCTGTTTTTGCCAGGCTTGGTGGTAAACTCAAGAGGCAGAGCCAGGGTGGTCTATGTGTTCAAGACCATCCTGGTCTACATAATGAGTTGTGGGACAGCCAGGGCTATGTAGAGAAGTCCTGTCTCAAAAAGGGGGGTGGTGTTGTTCTTTTTATTGTTGACAATAATCTAGGGTTATTTTATAATTGCCTGGCAGATAGACTTGAGGTCCTTGCTGGTTTGGAGGTATGAAAAATCTCTACTGTAGTAGTGCGCACCTTTAATCTCAGCACTTTTGGTCCACTGTGTGTGAAAACCCAGACAGCCAAGAGTGATAACATACTTGTGATTCTAGCACTTGGGAAGCTGAGGCAGGAGGATTGAGAGTTTCAGGCCCTGCTCTCACACAGTGAGACTTTGCCCCTCAGCACCGTCTTCCTACACACGGGAAGCGTGGGGCTTAGAAGTGTGGCCTGCAACCTCAGCTGCTTAAGAGGCTGGAATGGAAGGATTACAAGCTCAAGGCTCATCTAGGCAACCCCCTCTCAAAGTGAAAAAGCCAAAAAGAAGGCTGAGAACATGTCTCTGATAGAACCCAGCATGTGTAAGATACTGGATTTGATTCCTAGAACTGGAAAAAAAGGAATAGAAAAGAAATAAAAAAAGATAGTTCAATAAGAAAGGGTCGCTCCTGTGTCCAAAGTCTTCATTGTCAGGAAGCTGAGTGAGGCAGCTTATGAGGTGGCCCAGTGGGATCTTCCTGCCACGGGAGGCTGAGCAATTACACACAACCTGCCCTGATTACTTAGCCATGTGGTATTTTTCAATCTCTACAAGTCTTCAAAGCTAACACCATTGTTTTTAAGCTATTCCTGTCACCAATTCACTACATGCAACCAACAGGCAAGGAGCTGGGGACTGCCCCAGGTCATATGCTGAGCTGCCCTTAGATTGTCAAGAGCTAGAACAGTCTCCCTTCATCAGCTCTGTCCAGACAATGAGGGGAACTATGGACAGAGTCTTATCCCTTCTTCTCTAGCACATGCACACTCAAGTACCCGGATGGCCGAACAAGATCAACAGAGCCACCAGTCTGCTGAATCCAGTGATCTCAGCTGCCAAAGAAAATACCCAGTCCCAAGAGCTGAAGACAACCACCATTTGAACTGGAGTTGTGTTCAGCTGGAACACCCTGTGGCGATTGCTCATGTCATCATAAGGATGAAAATATGTGTGGCTCAACCCTGGTTGCTCTTCCAGAGGACTAGGGTTCCATTCTCAGGACCCACAGGGTGACTCACAACCATCTGTATCTTTAGTCCTGGGGTACCTGATGCCCTCTTCTGGCTTCCTTGGGCATTACATGAACACAGTGCACAGACAAACATAAGCAATGCCACCACACACACACACACACACACACACACACACACACACACACACACACACACAAATGAATTTTTAAAAAAAGAAAACATGTCTTAGTAGTATGAAAATAGGGAGTTCTGTAGTTTTGTTTGTTTTGAATTTTGGTGCGTGTGCATGTGTGCATGATAGAGAGCCAAGGCCTTAAACTGTCCAGGTAAGTCACTGAGCTACCCTCCAGCTCACAGAAATAGATTGCACCTTACAGCCTGAAAAGGGCTTTGCAACCAACCCACCCTGAAGGGGTTCTGGGACACAATTGAGGAACATTTCCAGGCTGATTCCGAGATACCAGACAATTGTAGGACAGCTCTAGACCTGAGAAGTTGCCAGGGAACGGTTATCATTGTTGAGGGGAAATCAGGCACAGGCCTGCAGCCAGTCTCCTGGGGAGGGCTGTACGTTTCCAGCTAGTTAATCTCTCCCCAGTGCTCCTGTGGGTAGATGCCAGTTAGGATGCCTCCTCTAAGCAGAATTCCTCTCATTTTATTATAGTGCACCAGGAATTTATTTTGTCACTGGAATTTACCACTCCTATCATGCAGCCAAGCCTAACTATATCTCCCATGACATATGACATATTTTCAAGGTGCCTCTCACCACCATCACCCTTATATTTATTAAAAGGAGAGTTTGAGCCATGCAGCTCTTATTAAAACCCTTGGCAGCCTAGTTGCTTTGAAAATTTAGTGGTTAGCTAATATAAAAGTCATAAAAGGTTTGGGGTTCTGGAGCCTTCCATAAACATTGACTTTCAGGTGCCCTGAGATGCAATTTCTTTGATCTTTGGTTGCCCTGGTAAATCATTTATTGGGGCAGCCTTTTAAAACAGGGTCCTCTCAACTCTCCCACAAGATGTATAAAATAATGTTCTCTGCCCACAGCCACCAACTCCCCATTCTTACTGGGTTCCCTGATTGCAAACTGGTGGGGAAGTTTGTGACTTTTTTTCTACCAGTTCTTCTTATTCTCAGAAATCCACTGAAGAAGACTACTGAGATGGCTAAGCAAGTGAAGGAACTTGCCAGCAAGCCTGATGACTTGTGAGGTTGATCCCTGGAACCCACATGGTGGAGGAGAAGGAATTGTCCTCTGACCTCTGTGTGCCTGCACTCCCCCCCCCACACACATACACACCCCCCACCACACACACACCCCACATACACACACACACACACATACCCACCACACACACACACACCCACATACACAAACATAAACACACACACACACAACCACACACACACACACACACACACACACCACACACACACCACACACCACACACAACACACACACATACCCACCACACAACACACCCACATACACAAACATAAACACACACACACACACACACACACACACACACACACACACACACACACACGTGCGCGCGCGCTCGCGCAAATGCCCTCGAGAATGCATGCATGAAGAAAGTCACAAAAGAGACTGTGATAATTTGGCACACAAAGCAAACCACCACTGCCCGCAGGCTCCGGCTCACGTGCTATATTTATTAAGATGATGTTGGCAGTATGTGGGGTTTTAAAGACTCAGATATTTATAACTACCAGAGCTCTAAGTTTTACTAGGTCAACCTCCAAGTCATCCAGTTCACACCATTCTCCTGAAGCATTTTTTTTTTCTATTTTTCTCCCCCTCTCTCCCCAGCTAGCTCACTATGGCTTTTAGAGACTCCAAGTGGAGAGGGGAGCAGTCATCATATGTTCCTAAATACCCACCCTGACTTCTGTCTGTCTTTCTGTCCAACATACTCTCCTACCTCTGCCTTTTCTGAAGACTGCGGAGAACTCAAAAGTCACTATTGGACTTGGGGTGCAGTTCTGTGGAAGAGTGCTTGCCTAGCATTCACAGAGTCCTGGCTTGGCATACAAACTGTCACCAAGAAAGGATTTGAGGATTTTGATTTATGCAAATGTGTCACATCACTTATAAGTGGGCAAGAGCACATGAAAAAGAGGTTTGTAGGGAAGAAACCCAGAAGATTCAGACATGCTAGTCTTTCAAGTCTCCACAATCACAAGATCAAACATGACAGTGTTCTTATAAAAAACAAAAAGCAAAAACCCAACAACACTGGCAATGTCACCCTGGAAGGAAGGGCCCTCATGATCACTTGCTTAAGTAACAACCCATAGCTCAAGATCAGAGAAAGAAAACTATTCCCCAACTTGGAAATGTTGGTGAAGGAAAGCCCTTTCTGAGTAAGACAAGAAGTCATGAAAAAAGCTTAATTATATACAGTTAAAGTTCAACACAAAAAGCTATGTAACTAAGTCAGAAGAGAAATAACCAAATTCAGGCAGATCTTAGCTATATGTGACAAAGGGCTAGTGTCCCTAAAGTTTTATAAAGTCCTGCAGATCAACAGGGTAGGAAAATAGACATAGCAGCTAATCAGGTTGTTGGCGGGACGATAAACACAGTGGCAAATAAACACCCCTGTATGGAAGCAGCACTGGGATGCCTTGATGAATGGATGCTTGTGTCTCCCATTACACATTCAGAAGCTCCACCCTACACCTGTGTGATGCCATTTGGAGGTAGAGGTGATTAGGGTTAGATAACTAAGATCATAAGGGTGGGGTCTCTGATGCAATTAGTGTCCTTTTAACAAGAGAGAGCATGCTTCTCTCCCTTCCCTTGAACCGTGAGTGTGTGCACAACCATCTGCTTTCCAGGAAGAGGCTCCCACCAGAACCTGACTATGCCGGAGCCTAGACCTGAGCCTTCAGCCTCCGGAACTGTGGGAATATGCATCCTTGTTCTTTAAACTACGTTGTCTATGGAACTGGTTATGACAGCCAGAGCAGACTAACAATGCATGTTCATCCATGACACTGAGTTGTGTTTGATGATCCTCAATGTTAGCAAATGTGAGAAAAAGGTTCTCCAGGCTTCTGGCTGCACCCATTTTGGTGAGCTCACGGCAGCAACTTCTAGAGTGAACACATGGTTGGAACTAGCAGTTTCTAATTCCAAGAATTTGTAGTGTGCATCTATTTGTATACATGTAACCCTATATGTAACAAAGGACAATTAGTGATCCTTGTGTAGGAAACCAATGACTAAAGGAAGAGTAAATAGATGTCCTCACAGGGACTGGCTCCAGCCCTGACGAAAACAATGTGTTCAGTGCTGAAAGGAAGGTAAATGAATGTACAGATGCTTGCTGTGTGACCCCTTATATCTATCTGTTTCATGAAAATTTTCATGATGAAAGTAATAAAAGAAAATATAGTAGATCTATAGATGATGCTATGGAAATCGAGTGAGACAGATCAAATCAGCAAATAAAATAATTCAGCAAGCAATGACTATTTCATTATTCAGAGTTTTTTGATCAATAATGCATCCTTACCTAAATTCAACCTCTGCTTAAAACTCCTTGTCTTATTACAAATCATTCTGTAGTTACCATCTCCCTTCATCATTTTGGGGGCACATGTCTCATTTTATTTCAGCAGGGAAACCATTGATTCTTGGACTTTATTATCATTGGTCTATTCACATATATTAAATTAAATATTTTTCAACTTATATTTTTATAGAACTTCTACAATTCAACAAACACTTATTCTGGGTCCAAACTATTAAAAATTCCTGGGGAGTACTAGCAAAATGATTTATTGGGTGAGGATGTATGCTGTGAAAACTCCACAAAGGTGTCCTCTGACTTTCTTGTGCACTGTGGCTTGTGTAGCCCCCCCCCACATACAATAACAGCAAATAAAATAAAGTAAATAAAAATCCAAGGGATATTATGGGACCTTATGAGATTTACCCACAGGGATATCAGAACACTTTTCTTAGTCTACTTCCTGAGTGCCACCATCCTCCAGGCCTTGTGCAGAGGCCTGGGTGACACCATCCTCCAGGCCCTGTACAGAGGTCTGAACATCCTCATTTTCTGGGCCCTGCGCAGAGATCTGGGTTACTTGTTGTGTTGTGTGATTTTTAGTTTTAAAGAGAACTAATCATCCTGGACTTCCAAGCTCCCCATCACCATAAATATTTTTTTAAATGAGAGACAGAGAAAAAAACCTGGATTAAGTGGCTCCCTTGCACACATCCAGCCTCCCTGCTAGAAATGTGAGAATCTTAAATAGTAGTTAGCATTTTAGCACCAGGGTAAATGGTCCCTGTGGCTTTCTGCTGGAACAATGAACACAAAGACATAGAGAACCAGCCAAGCTCTTCTGCCTAATTGGTAGGAAAGTGGGGTTTCAGCCAGGACACTGTGTGATTGCTGAGCCAGACCCAGAGCGCTAAAGCGAGAGTGAGCAGAGTCCCAGAACATCAGGGACAAGTGGGAAAGGAAAAAGAAAGATTCCTGAGTTTGCTAAAGGAAACTACCATCTGTCACTTAATGGTCACCTGTGTTTAGAACTTAGTTCTGGGACCAGGCTTCTCTTCTAAGAAATCAGTGCACTTTGACTTCCTGCTTCTCCAGTGTCTTGAGAGCAGAAGTCTCTCTAGTTCCAGTTACCTCTGTGCTCTGCATGGAACATCTTACTCTAATTAAGGAATTGGGAGAGGGTGATTGTTCCTAGAAGGAGGGAGGAGAGAAGAACAGGAGAGGAGGCCGGGTAACTGTGCCAAGTCATTCAGAGGCATAGTTGCTCTCTTTGGAGAAGACTAAGTAGGCAGAGGGGATGCTCCATGGATTGAAAGATGCTAAAGTTGGGCTGGGCTGCGTGGGGTGGGCACAGAAAGAAGGGGGTGGGGACAGTCCCCAAACATCATGTTTTTGTGGAGACATTTGCTGCTTAGCTTGTGGTTTAGATACAGTAGGGGCTGGTGAACACCAGGAGCATGGAGCTGGTTATTTCCACTAAATAATTGTACGGAAGGTGGCACCATTTGCTGCTTGGGAATGAGAGCAGCAGGGAGAGTATGAAAAGCAGGAAGGATATGGAATTGAGAGCTATACTGTAGCTAGACCACACTTGAGATGGCCATTATAAACCCAGACAGGGTGTCAAAGAGACCTTTAATAGACATTTTAGCTCCGGGTTGATGAAGGATGGGAGAAACTGGTTCAGCCAAGGGAACAAGTGGGATCACAGAGAAAAGGAGCAGAGCAGGGATGTCAGCTGGTGAGGAAAGGTCCCGGGCTCAGAGACAAACATAGAAGAGGAGATTGGGAAAGAGTCATCGGAGAAGAGGGGGAACCTCATGGCACATGTGGAGAGGGAATGAGTTGTGGTAGCTACACCTTGGCTCTACCATCATGCGTATGCATGTATATCTGTGTGCACACAATCTGCCAGTGGTTACAGAATCCAATACTTCTGGGTCTTGAAGCCCTTTTTAAAATTACATTTTACACATCAGTAAATTTGTAATTCAGGCACCGCTTTCTTGGGCTTATTTATATCCTGGAGTTGCAGAAGGATTTGTCAGGAAATAATACGAATGTTATTTATCTGACTGCTCAGCTTTATTGACTGCTGCATTTCACATCCTTCAGTTCTTCTGGCAGACGAGTAAATAACACCGCTATTAACCTCCAACGTTGGTGTAAAAATAGGCAGTTATTAAGGGGTAAATATTACTGTGATGATTATTGCCCCAGTCTGCTTTCTCTGGGAGAGGTAATAAATAAGGCCTCTCACAGGGTCCACAAAGTCCCCCGTTTTGTTGAGGGAGCTGGCACTTCCTGCAGCCATGGCTGTAATTTGGAGCCATGTGGAGACAATAGAAAATGTTCAATAGGCCACTTCTGGAGCATGTGTGTGTAAGGGGCTGACTGTGAGAACTTTCTACTGATAGATTAGAAAGAATGTGGGAAGCCATTGCAGGTGGGGGCTTAAGTTATTTTTTATTATTATTATTGTGGTCAAAATACCTGACAGAAACAACCTAGATGGCTTCAGATGGCTGCCATCATTGTAAGTAGAAAGAAATGAAAGCATTCCAGGTGATGGGTGTGTGCAGCAGAGGCTTGATCACGTGACAGGGAGGACGGCACAGTCCTCCACACACAGCCCCCGAGGCAAGGGCACAGTCCTCCTCACACAGCCCTGGAGACCTACTTCAGTAGCCAGTCCCTACCTCCTACGCCTCCATGATCTTCAAAATAGTACCAGGGAATAAGTGCCTAAAACATGAGTCTGCATGGAGACATTTCGGATTTAAACCCTAACAGTGTGTGTGTCAGCTTGCTGGAGGAGCCAAGCTCAATGCTTGGTGTGGACAAGGTAACCCTTTAGCAATTAATAGGTTGACTGAGAGGTTCATGAAAATTCTCCCTATCAGGGCCCATAGAGACGGCTCCACATCTAGGCAAGGAAGTCTCTTTGTGGTCCCCCACTTTGGATTGGGGTATATAAAGACTATGTATAATGAATTTGATGCTTTTTTTTTCAGTAACCACTGGAGTGCCCTTCTGATTCTATCCTGTGTCTCTGTCTTTTCTTTAGCATCTATAGTTTTTCTACCTCCATTTCTTAATCCCTCCAAACAAGGACAGTTCATATAAGGCGGTGGGACTCAGCTCTTGTGGTCTCCCAGACACAGGACACTACATCTCCCTATTTTGGGAGAGCTGAAGAGTGATGGTGATGAGTCCTGGATGAGTCAAGAACACTTCATACAGTCTCAACTCTACCCTATCCTTGTGTAAGGCTCCTGGGCAAGTATTGGCCTTTTTATTCACAATAAATTGTGCTTTATGTGGTTTAGGTGGTTAATGTGTTTTCAAGGTACCTTTAATCAAATGCTTTGTCAATAATCCAGCTATGCCAGCTAGGTAACTCCAACAGTTCTGGAGACAGTGTTGGTGACCAGTGAGCCTCTGCCTAGTGATGTCTGCACACAACAGGAGTAACTGTGCTCCTTGGCTGGGGACTCTTATGCTACAGGGAACTCTGTGACAGCAGCAGAGCCTATGTTCTCAAGCTGCCCCAGCTGGACCTGAACAGAAGCCAGGACTGCCATATCGGGATTTGCTTTGCATACTCTTTAGATATTCCACTCATTTACATAAATAAAAATAAACTATTTTTTAAAGAGCAGTTGCATTCAGACCTTCTGGTTGCAGAATAAGGGGCTTCACACTGTACAAAGTCTAGCTTCTGAACAGCTGACCTTGTGTGAAAACATTATGGGAAATCATTATTTAACGAAAATTTATAAATGGAAGGCTTCAGAATTAATTTAGCTTGTATGTTTAGGGGGCGTTTGCCATACATTCACAGTATGGATACAGTGATTCCCAGAAAGGGATGTCTTTGCTTTTCTGTGACAAAACATCACTACATAATTGAGTTTAGGTTCATTGTACCTACAGACCAAACTTCAGACGATATGGACAATGCGGCGTCCCCAACCCCCTTAGAAAGCAGATGTTTATTCTAGAGAGCTGTACTTATGAAAGAATAGAAGCACACCCCAAGTATATATATTTCCAGAACTTACTTACTGTTTTATTGTCAGTAATTTGATAGATACTGGACAGTATTTCTTGAAAGACACTGAAATCATTGCTTGCTGTTGCCTCAAATAACAGTGATAAATATTCTACTTGGCAAAGCAAAGATAACTGTGTTTAACAGCAACAGGGTGTAGAGACACATATCAGACACACATATGATGGGAAGGGGGTTAAAGGAGAGAGAAAAATGAGCCTGGAAAAACAATGGGAAATGTAGTAGAGACAGAGTCGCGGTGTGATCTCATGTCCAGCATCCTCGGTAAGATAAGTCCTTATAAAAATATTTGGATTAATGGTTATGGTTGATACTTAAGACAGAGCTAGCAAATAGGAAATCCTAGTCATTGGCCAGCAGCATTGTAATTAATATAAGACTCTGTATGTTAGTTTGGGGCCCTAACATGGCGGCGGAACTCAGGCGGCTGGCAGAAAGAGTTATCATTACAGGAAGGGGCCAGAGAGAGATTTGTGCTGGGTGGGGTTCTTCTGTACATAGGGCCCTGCTGAGAAACCCATCCATATGCCACCGCTTCCTAGTCAGGGAGAGCCACTGGACGATAGACACCAAGTCTGGGAGCCCACCAAGAAGACAGTCAGTCTCAGTCTCGAAACTCACATACAGCCAGAGATCCCAGCCCTGCCTGTCTAGGAGGGTCAGAGGTTACTGGAGTGTTCCCACCACTGTGGAAGCCATGACTGGTCCTCTTTGGAACTCTCCCTCCTGTCTCCACGCTCTCCTTTTGTTCTCAGACTGTTTCTGTTCTTTCAGGCCGTGGTTCCTGCTTGAAAATGATCAGGGACTCAGACAGGACCGAAACTTGATCCCTTGGATGTCCTTTTGCTATCTCCCGAAAAAGAACTCTCTGGAAAGACAATACCCAACTTCTCAAGCTATGCAGTGTCTGTGAGACAAGTATCCTTTGTTTTGTTTTGTTTTGTTTTGTTTTTGCTTTTAGAGACAAGGTTTCTCTGTGGCTTTGGAGGCTGTCCTGGAACTAGCTCATGTAGACCAGGCTGGTCTCAAACTCACAGAGATCCGCCTGCCTCTGCCTCCCGAGTGTTGGGATTAAAGGCTTGTGCTACCATTGCCACAGGTCCTGTGGCTGGTTAGATGGGTCTCATAAACCAAAAAAAGAGGCAAGTGGCCATGCATTAACTGAAAACTTTGGTGAGTGCAGGGGAGATGCCCTAAGAACCACCAAGACCATGTATAGTGGGAAATTACCAATACGGAGTCAGGTAGAAATATAAGGGTATTTAATAGGGAAAAGCCTTACTTACAGAGCGACCTAGCCAGCCGGCGTGGCAACAGCCTGTACAGCAAGAAGCAAAGTGAAACCGGAAGAGCAAACGCAGTCACACTACGTCACTCTGACCACGCCCTCACAAGCATGGTCAGGCACACCTGTAGCCAGCCCCTAAGTAGGCGTGGCTACAGCTTCCCCTACAACCATGGACTCTGTCCCTTTTTTACATGACACAATATGGCGGGTCTTTTCAAGGGTGGACACTGAGAACTTATTTAAATAAGAACCAGTGTCACTGTTATATAACTCCATTTCTACTCCACAACCCAAGCCCAATCTGTCAAATGCAAAACTTCCCCCAGTGCCATTCCCAGCATTTAATCCATGGGCCACCTGTATTAGCACCATCCAGAACCTATTAGAAATTCAGTCTCTGGGCCTGGAGAGATGGCTCAGCCATTAAGAGAGCTAACTGCTCTCATCCAGAGGACCTGAGTTCAGTTCCTAGCATGGACATCAATGGTTCACAAGCATCTGGAACTTCAGCTTCTGGGGTTTGACACCCTCTTCTGGCCTCAGTGTGCCACTGCCCTCACGCATGCACACCAACATGCAGACATATATATTCTCATAATTAAAAATTAAAAACAAATCATTTTTATTGCATCAGAAACGGCTTAATAAGACCCTCAGGTGAGCCCTGTGCACTAAAGTTTGAGAAGTCATTGTCCCAGAAGGATGACGATCAACCTTAGTCTGGCATTAGAATAACCCAGCAAGCTTTAAAATGCTTGTGCCTGAGTCTTATTCCTAGGGGTTCGTGAGGGATGACACAGGTTTTAGGGTTTTTAAAAGTCCCCACTTGATCGTAGTAGGAGGCCATGCGAGAGCTGTAGAAAGAACTTAGTGTGAATACATGCCAATGGCCTTCTGCCAAGTACCTGCAATGGGTACCTCTTAGCCCTTGTATGCATGCTCCGCTCCCCACTCATCTACCCTTTTTCAGTGGGTTGGATCATTCAATGGCAGGTTTGCATTTATGGTCATAATGGCAGGTGCATTCTGGCTTATGCAGAATAAATATTTCTGAAAAGTAACATACCATGGCATGCTTGTGGCATGCTTTAATCATGTTTCCACATCCCCTGTTAGTTGATATTTTACTACTTCATTAGCATAAGACACATTTAAGACTCTTTTTTCTGTAACACACCTGTTTGTTTCTTACACATCTGAGTTTTGAACCTGGAGCCCTGCACATGCTGGATTAACGGCCCCAACTCTTTTTTCAAAAAAAATTTTATTTTTAATTTTAGAGGCACTCATATTTACATATCCATCTGCCCATTCCCTCTCCCTCCCATCCTCCCATGTTCCCCACCAACCCCCCCAACCCACCCCTACCCCACAGATAGTGAGGCCCTCCACAGGGTATCATCAAAGTCCATCATATCGTTTGGGGGAGGGCCTAGGCCCTCCTTGCTGTATCTGGGCTGCAATAGTATCTCCCCATAGGGAATGGGCTCTTAAAGTCCATTTGTGCTCTAGGGATAAACACTGCCTCCACTGTTAGACATCCCTGCACATGTGTACAAGCCAGGATTCTGCAGGTGTCTTCCTCTTCAGTTTATTTTATTTTTCGCTACATTCACTTATTTTCTGTGTATGTGTACGTGCATGTGAGCATGCCTTGGTTTGTGTGTGGAGGTCAGAGGCAGTCAGTTTTCCTCTTTGTCCATCTAGGACCCAGGAGTCAAACTCAGATTGTCAGGTTTGGCAGCAATGGCCTTTACCTGCTAAGTCATCACCACACTGGCCTCCACCCTATTTTTTGAGACAGGACCCAGGATCTTGTGCTAAATCAGGAACTCACTGATTGGCTAGACTGCCTGGCTAAAGAGTTCAGAGGACCTGCCTTGCTTCCCCGACCCCCCTCCGGCACCAGGTTTATAGACATGCCTAGCTTTTAACATGGCTACTGGGAATCTGAACTCACTCCTCATGCTTGCCTGAGCAAACGTTTTACACCCTGAGTCATCTCCTTAATGGTCCCCCTCCTAATTTTTCTGAGGTTATAATTTCATTTATTAGACCCATTTGATATAGTTATTCAGCATCTCACATGCGTCATATTTCAAAATTTTGTCACCTGACCAAGCAAGGAATGATGAAGTCAAAGTAACATTTGATCAGTTTTTATGCAATTTCAAAGAAGGTGCACATATAGGGAAGTCATAGGTGAATCCAAATAGGCTAGACAGGATTTGTGGTCATAAAGGTCTGTGTGGCCAAGATTTCTTCTGACTTACAAGGCAGGACTAGGTCAGCAGTCAGTAGCCACTTTAGGGCAGTGCTGAGACTGTGATTGAAACTGCTTATTTTACACAAATTCAACAGTGAAGTAAAGTTAGTACTTTGAATGCCATCCACAAAATCCATGTCTGTGAGGAGGGAAAGGAAGGGATTAGAAAAGTAAAGACAGGAGGAAGAGGAGAGGGATGGAGGGGGAGGGAAAGAGGGAGGGGGGAAGGGAGGAAATTTTTTCTGATCATAGCATTCATTTTTGCCCAGGGAAACCAAGTGGTGAATTACAAGAAAAAAAATTATAAAATACTCTGAAAACAGCATGGAGTGATGAGAAGTCTATTTTTTTTCTCTAAATAGCTGATAAATCACAAAACAAAAAAATCTGGTTTTATTGGGCTGTGGAAGGGAGCAAAGGAGGGCAGGGTCATCCTAACCTTCTGGCTCAGTTGATGGAATTTCCAAACCAAAGAAAAGACAACTTTTCCGTGGGGAAAACACTGTTTTCCCTCAGCTCCACGCTCTGTCACTGGTCTCCGTGATGATTTGAGAGGCAGCTGATTTGTTGCCAGTGTTTGTTGCCATTCAAGATTATGGGCGTTTTCAGACCTCCAGTGCAGCTTTGCCCTCTTCACACTAAACAAGGCTCGGTTCCCAGGGTTTCTTCTTCATCCACAGAGGGGCTGGAGGGTCGGCCTCTCCGGGAAAGCAGAAGGCGGACATGGTGTGAGATGTATACTGAGGAATAAAAGATGCCAAAAGAAAAATCTAGAGGGCTTTTAAAACAGCTGTATTTATGTTAGATGAGAAGATGCATTGTGGGACCACGGGATACCCCAGGACTCCTGGAGAGCCAGAGTCACTCAATTAGGGAGGGGACTGGAGTGGACCTCTGTACCATGCTCATGCCTTTCTCCAGTCCATTCTGAAACATAGCAATCTTGTCAACATACAAATCTCACACCATCATGCCCCACATGGGTCCTGCCTTTTGTGTACATGTCCTTCAATGGAAAAGAAAAGAAACACCACCACCACCTAAACCTATTACCATCACCATCAACAACAAAGCACAGGGTAGTGAGGAGTCACAGGGACATTAGCGCATATTTCAGGGGGCACAAATAGAAAGAACGGCAGAGAGAAGATGGCTTTGGGGGGATTATGAAGGGAAGGATACAAGAAGCAACAACTACAGAGTGTGTGAGAGGCACCACAGCCTTGGTATTGACGCTGAGCCTCTGAGGAGCCCTGAACGGGATCAGGTAGAGGACCCTGAACTCTGCCCAGTGGCTGAGAGACGTGCAGGAGCCTCATCCCTTGGCACAGCAAATCCATCCATGCCAGCTAGGGCAGAGCCCAAAGCTTAGATGATAATTTCAGGAAAGCTGGGTCTCTAGTGCCAGGAGTGAAGAACTGCCAGTGGGAGAGGAAGAAAGAAGGAAATGGTAAGGAGACTTGACCTGAAAAGAAGGGACTAAGAACCATAAAAGAAACTAATTTATTTGGCTAAAAGGCCAAGCATGGCGTAAATGTTAAGAGGCCATTTGTTTTTCCATCTCGCCAAATGTGAGTCACTAAATTTGCAATGTGAACGCTTTATTGTACTCTAAAAATTCTGAATTCTATGGGCTGTTCTCTTCCTGTTCCAAAAAAGCCATTCGAAAAGCTCACATTAGAATATTTTATCACTCTTTCATCCCTCCTGAACATCTGTGAACTGGAAAGAATATAGTATATTACAGAAACAATCCATTTAAAGAAAAACAATTAAAATGAAAACTGCTTCCATTTCTCTGGCATAAAAAACTCTAACTCTCTCCCTTTGCAATTTTATTACCACCCTGACATGATACAGTCACAGCTTCACTTACACACAATGTTAATTTCACTCATATTCTACTTAATCTTCAAAACATTGCAGAATAACAGTTTTCTTCCGTAATTTATCATTTACTATGTTAAGGCAATGTGTTTAGAGGCTGTTTTTTTTTTCAAGCTTGCATTTATCTCAATCCTGAAAATGTGCTCTGAATGCTATTAAAATATATCATTTATACACTTTCACATTTAACTGTATTAACTATACCTTAACTAGACATTTATTAAGAGCAGCATATTTATTCCCCATTCAGGACTGTTTAAATCTGTGGAGTCAGCGCTATGGAAATGAGCCATTTTTGCCAGCCTTACACTTGTAATAGGTTCAACTGTGCAGAAACCCCAGTGTTCTATTGTGGTGGGGACACAATCGCACAGCTTCTCTGAGGTTCCTCAGACTGTTTTTCTGGTGCAAGGCAGAGGCTCCCTCACTGCATCGGTGATATGTTCTGAGCTCTAGAGAGCTTCAGACCTCATGCATCCATTCATTCTTCAACATGCTCTGTGCTCAGAGATGAAAACATGAGCATATCCGGCCCTGGAGCCTTCCTTTGGTGTTAATAATGAAAACAGAAATTCCCCCTGTAAATTTCTTTTTTAACTTTATTATTTAAAAAACTAAAAAAATGAATAAAACCATCACATTTTGTTTGTATTGTATCAAAACATAACACACGTAACTTGGAAGTCAGGGTTACCGTTTGTAATGGGAACCTCCACACTGCCCCACTTCTTGTGGTTTGCCCTGCTTCCCAAGGGTCCACTGTCAACTTTTACCATTTCTTTTTGTCTTTACTTGCATAATTGCAAACAACATGTTTCTAGTCCTGCATCTACACTAATAAAGACTGTGCCTAGATTAGTGGTTCTCAACATCCCTCATGCTGTGACCCTTTAATAGAGTTCCTCACGTTGTGGTGGCCCCCAACTATAAAATTAATTCCATTACTACGTCACGACTGTAATTTTCCTGCTGTTATGAATCATAATGTAAATATCTGTGCTTTCTTATGGTCTTAGGCAACCCCCGTGAAAGGGTCGTTTGACTCCCTAGGGGTAGTGACCTACAGGTTGAGAACCTCTGACCTAGAGGCTCGTACATGTTAAGTGAGTACTCTTCCACTGAGCTCTCTCTCCAGTCTTCATTTTACAGTTTGTTTTGAGGCAAGGTCTTGCTAGGTTGGTCAGGTTGACCTCAAACTCCCTCTGGCAGGTTTTGAACTTGTGATCCGCCTGCTTTGGCCTCCCATTAATTGGAATTAAGGCTCTCCCACCAGGCCTAACTTGGATGCATAGTACTTAGCACAATTTGAACCGCTCACGTTGTGGGTGTTTGTTTCGCTCCAACATCCAGCTGTTGCACCAGCAGATACACAAATGAATGAAGATGATTTTGAATAAACTTGAAGATGTTTGCTAATTGCCTTAAATTGGGTCTTTTAAAATATCTTTTTCTTTCTTTTTATCCCATTTCTGATTTTATGTGCTTGCACTTTTAATTACAAAGAGATGGATACTTTAAATTGAAATGTTGAGGATTAATGCTTTGAACAGACTTTCAGTTGTATTTCCCTGTTGGTTGTGCTTTTCAATCTTTATTTCTTATGCTGATTATAAGAAATCCTAGCTCACATGTGACATTACAGTGTTTTTTAGGTTCTCAACAAAAAGAAAAAAACTTCAAATCTTAGGACTTGAAACCCTATTTTTTTTTTTATTTTCTTCTTCCTTTCAAAGAAACATTTAAAAGAGATCGTTTTTAGCTAAAGACTCCAATGTCCGTTGTCCATGCTGGCGTCACACTGATAATCTTGTTGCCTCGTCCTTATTTCTTTCACGAATAGAGTTCTTTGGCTTGCTTGTATGCTTGCTTGCTTGCTCATTTTATACGTTGCATGACAGTTTTTGAAGCATCATCACCTTGTTCAGCTTTGAAAGCTGAATTTCTTTTCAGCGAAGGAGGCAGATGAGGGAGCTTGCAGCTAGAGTCCGACGAGGAGGGGAAGGAAGGACAGTAACAAGGTACAGGAAATTTGGCCAGAGATTGACAAAGCTCTGGAGGGAAGGAGCCCTTACTGCAACAATGATATGCTACTGGGTACATGAAAAGTGATGACTCACACTAGGCTCAAATAAAACTGAGGTATCCAGGCAGTAAACGACATGGAGGAGTCAGCAAGAACAAAGAAAGAAAATATCTGCGTGAGAAGGTCTGGCAACTGGGAATGGAAGGAAATGTCTGATAGTGGAAAAAAACAGGGAGCTGGCTCTAGGGACCCCCTCCCCCACACCATGGCCCCAGAGGCAAGGCACCTCTCCTAAGAGCTGCTCAACTGAACAGCTGTCCAGCACTACCTCTAGGTTCCACCTTGCTTATTGATGCCCCATTTTTGTTCTGGTAACTGGACACCCATGTCTCTAAAGAACTTGTGGGTTATTTTAACCTAGAGTTTGAGAGCTGACACTAAACTGATCTAAGTGTCTTACTATACACACTTCCATTAAGTTTGCTCCAGACTTGCAGGCCACCCTCTGATAACTAGTAACCTGTTCTGGCCATGGAGACCGACACACTCAGCAAGCAGCAGAGTCCTGCAATCAGCACTATTGAAGAACTGTGTCAACCTTCTGACACTGCAGTACAGTCTATCCACACCTAAGGGAATCGACGCTTGTCTGTGGTAAGCAGCTTTCTCAGCCCATGAAGTCCAGGCTCAAAGCAAGATTCTCCCCCACTTCAGCACCATCTCACTGCCCCGTATATTTATACTAGAGACAATTCAGTCAGATGGAAAAAGTAACCAGGGCCAAGCAAGTGGCTGTCTGGTCAGGAGAAAGATTTACCGACCCACAATGGAGACCAATCCTTGGGACCAGTGTGATCTGCACTGAGGTTTTCTTGGATGTCTCTCTAAACATATATATCACTATGTAATCCATACAATGCTGTTTTAACGGACAGAGCTCTTACCTGTAATAATTTTCTTTGAACTCATATGCTCTAAGAAATGCCAATAAACTCAGTTGAAGTAATTTCTCACCCGCAGCACATGTATTTGTTCCAAAGAACCTTAGATCTTATGAACAGTTGAAGAACACCCTGCAGAGTCCACACAGACAGTCATTACATACAAAATGGACGCTGGAAAAAGAAAACATTTGACCCTTCCATTGATTGAACTTTCCTTCAAAGTGCCCTTCAGGGAGAACTGAGCTGGTTGCCAGGAAACAGATTTCTTTCTGGAATCAATTCTTTGCCATCCTAAGTGAGTTTGTCACTTATTAGAATCATGGTTCTTGACTTAACAGTGACAAGCATTCTCCCTCTCAGGCTTCTTCCTCAATTAAGGTCCAGAAATTCAGAAGACATCTGTAAAGTGTAGTGGGCATATGAATGATGATTCTTTTATATTGCATATTTTAATAAAGCTATTGAGTCATCACATCATTTAGAAAGTACTGAGTGGTAGCAAGCGAATTCCCTTAAAAGTGTTGTTCGTACTTCTCAGTGTGAAGAACCCTCACCTGGTGAAGAAACCTGTGTGATGTGTTTTGAGGGGGTCTGGGGTCTTGAAACAAGCTTAGATGGAATGATACAGGCTTGGGCCACCAGCTCTGTGATGGGAGGGCCAAAGTGTCTGTTCTTGACATCTATTTCTTTACTTGTAAAGTGAGAATCTTATAGGCGATCTCAAAGGTCTTTGTAACTCTTGCTCTTATTATGTAATTGGGTCACTTCTTCCTGGTCATCCAATGCCTACAATAGTCCAGCAAGGCAACTGGAGAGCAAACAAGTACGCCAATATAGAAAAGGCAGTTTTACACACCGTGCTAAGTGCCTTGAAGAGCCAAACTAATGGTGGCAATAGAGTATTCACCATAGGGTGGTGATGCTGGTGTGTGATCAGGGTGGAAAGAGGGTGTGAGGGGGTTGTGAGGGGGCTGTGAGAGGGCTGTAAAGGATAGTAAATAGCAGGAAACTATGGAAGCAAGAAGTTCTGCTAATTTGACTTTTTTTTACAGTAAGGTGTCAAAATACATTGTTCAAAGTTGGCAAATAAAGAACTTTCAATTCATTATTAAAACTTATTGCAAATGTCATTATAATAATAAAAAACAGAATATCAATCTGGAAAACAAGGGGGAATG
The DNA here is from genome assembly GCF_003668045.3 of Cricetulus griseus. Lineage (NCBI taxonomy): Eukaryota > Metazoa > Chordata > Mammalia > Rodentia > Cricetidae > Cricetulus > Cricetulus griseus. Next base: position 88,884,370 of record NC_048601.1, read on the forward strand.
TGTATTTCCTCAGCACAAACTGTAAAGAAAGAAAGGCTAAGCTGTGTATCA
>NC_048601.1:88889420-88939420 GCF_003668045.3 Cricetulus griseus
CTGCCAGTTCCCAAATTGCTCTCTCCATCCCATTATCAACCCAGGGATGTACCTGGCTCAGAAAGGAGGACAGAAGAGGAGGACAGAAGAGGAGGACAGAGCACAAGAGATACTGCACCCACCCAACTTGGGACTTCCTATCTGGGCATCAGTCCTTACTGTTTAGACCAACTTGACTACAGTGTTTACCATCGAAACACCCTACTGATGGAATGAAGATTATTATCACTTACATATGTGGAGAAACTGAGGAATTTGGTCATTTTGTAATAAATGACAAAAGCCCAGGTGTATGTTCACTCTAGGCCATTGGAAGCAAGTCACTGAGGCTGTTCCCTGGACATGGTGAGGGAGTGAGAGGCAGAGGTGAAAGGCAGCGTAAACTGAGTTGGACTTGCCCCAGGCAAACTTGCTTAGACCACAATTCTAAAGTTAGCCAGTTGAGAAGACTGGAAACAATGCAGAGGAGGAGGAGGAGGAGGAGGAGGAGGAAGAGGAGGAGGAGGAGGAGGAGAAGGAGGAGGAGGAAGCAATGAGGGAGTCAACAATTATTATAGAAAAATAAAAAATAACAATATAAAAAATACAATGTGCTTTTAAATACTAAGGCAAAATATCTATGAAAGATGTTAAGTCTCTCACTTGCCTCTTTGAAAGTGTTTCTATTTAAAGGTATTATTCTATTAGCTGGGCAGTAGTGGCACACACCATGGAGGCAGAAGCAGGCAAATCTCTGAGTTCAAGGCCAGCCTGGTCTACAGATCCAGTTCCATGACGGCCAAAGCCACACAGAAAAACCCTGTCTCAAAAAAACCTAAATAAATAAAACAAAACAAAAATAAAGGTAATCCATTAGCTAAGCTCTCTCGGAGCAATACTCTATCCAATCGTCTCACCGAAGTGACTCTAGATAGTCAAAGCAGAACCCTTCGAGGGGATACCATGGCTCTTCAAAGCAGGTGCCACCTCTTTGGACTAGAAATATACTGTCCAGAATCTACTGGGGGCTATTGCTCCAGTTAGAGACAGGTACCCCACCCACACAACACCTTCACCTTGAGTAGCATCAGCAAGGTTGCAGGAAAAGCTCCTCTCTGCTTTGTGACAGAAGCAGGCTCATTTTGAGACTAAAGACCTCCCTCCCCCTTCACACACAGCTCCTCCATCCCATGTAGCCAAGTTGCAAATCAGATCTCTTAGTGGAGAGGAAATCAAGTTTCAAGGTTATAGGCAGTGGAGAACCGAGAGGGAAATGGGCAATCATTTATCAACACCACACTTAAAAGTGAAGCAACTAAAAGCTCAGGTTGGAGGTGTGACACAGTCTCAACTGTGTCCTCCTACTGAGGTTGGCAGATTCTTGGGGTGAAGTGAGAATTAAATGCCATTTTTAGCAGGTTTTGAGATCTGGGGTCAGATGGATCATAACTATCCTTGGTAGCAAACTCCAATGCATTTTTTCCTTTCACTGTTAAGAGACAAAAAAGTTAATTTTCCAATGTGAAGACTCCACCAACTGGGGAGGGGCACTAACTCTGGGGTTGGAGGCGGGAGGGGGGGCACTAGCTCTGGTTCTCTAACATCACCTTTTAGTTTTTCAGTTGATTACCTTTTAAATCAGACACCTGTGTCCAGCTTAACAGGGAACCTGGTGTTTGAAGTAGTTAGTCATATCTGAGAAGAGATACAAGGATAAGAAATCATTGTGGCTGGAGAGATGGCTCAGTGGTTAGAGGCTCACACTGCTCTTTCGGAGGATCCAAGTTTGGTTTCCAGAACTCACATAGGGTGGCTCACAACCACATGGAACACCAGCTCCACAAGGGCCTGACACCTCTGACCTTTTTGGGCACCTGCACTAAGGTGCACATGCCCACGTACAGACACATATACACAATTTAAAAAATATCTTTAGAAATCTCCACAGAACAATCTCAAATGGCAGAAAGACACCTAAGGAAATGCTCAACATCCTTAGTCATCAGGGAAATGCAAATCAAAATCACCCTGAGATTCTATCTTACACCTGTCAGAATGGCTAAGATCAAAAACACCAATGAGTTTATGCTAGAGAAGATGTGGAGAAAGGGGAACACTCCTCCACTGCTGGTGGGAGTGCCAACTTGTACAGCCACTGTGGAAATCAGCATGGCGGTTTTGCAGAAAATTAGGGATCAACCTACTTCAAGACCCTGCAATACTACTGTTGGGTATATACCCAAAGGAGACAGTCACACCACAAGGACATTTGCTCAGCTATGTTCATGGCAATATTATTCGTAACAGCCAGATCTTGGAAACAACTTACATACCCTTCAACTGAAGAATGGATAAAGAAAATGTGGTATATTTACACAATGGAGTACTACTCAGCAGTAAGAAACAATAACATCCTAAAATTTGCAAGCAAATGGGCAAAACTAGAAAAATCCATCCTGAGTGAGGTAACTTAGAACCAGAAAGACAAATATAGTATGTACTCACTCATAAGTGGATACCAGACATAAAGCAAAAGATACCCAGCCAACAATCCACAACCCCAGAGAAGCTTGAACCCTCTTCCAGAAACAGATGGAAGCAGATGCAGAAATCCACAGCTAACCAATGGGCCAAGCTCCTGGAGTACAATCAAAGTGAGGGAGGAGTGATAATATGAACAAAGGAGTCAAGACCGTGATGGGGAAACTCACAGAATCAGCTGACCTGAGCTAGTGAGAGATCACTGACTCAGGTCTGACAAATGGGGAACCTGCATAAGACTGAACTAGACTCCCTTAATATAGGTGACAATGGTGTGACTGGGACAATATATGAGGCCACTGGCAGTGGGTCCAAGACCTAACACTAATGCACAAACCGACTTAGTGGAACCCATTCTATATGGAGAGATACCTTGCCCAGTCTAGACACAGGAGTGTGGGGATGGAGAGGTGCCTTGGTCCTGCCTCAATGAGATGATGGGACAGACTTAGTAGACTTCCTAGGGGAGGCCTTACCCTCTCCAAGGAGCAGATGGGAGGGGGGAGTGGAGGAGAGGGGGGAGGGGGAACTGGGATTGGAATGTAAAAAATAAATTAATAAAAAAGGCAAAAAAAATCTGCAACAACAACAAAAATATCTTTATAAAAAAATAAAAGAAGGAAAATCACATTGTGTGGTTGCAGGGTTGGGGCAGGAGGGCAAAAAAAAAAAAAAAAAAAAGATTCTAGGGCCTCCTACATAAAGGTTAGATGCCAGCTGGCATTCAGCCTGCTTCTTTGGAGGTGAGCAAGCTCAGGCTCAGGCTCAGAGATGCTAAGGAACTGTCCAGGGTGCAACAGCATGTTCTTGATTCTGTTGATTAAATGGTTTCAGGAACATAAGAAACAGGTGTAAGGAAAGGTCCTGATTCTGTGTCAAGCGCATAGCCAGGGAAGCCGGACACCTTCTTGGCCATGTGTCAAGAAGAGGGCACTGACTCCCTCCAGCCCACCACAGACTGGTGTGTGCCTTGCTAGTCTCAGCAGCACTCAGGATTGCTCTCCACGGTGTGACAGGTAGTTCGCCATGCTTCTTTGAAGCATGTACCCTACGTCCCCGTGTAAGCCTCTCATCCTCCAGACCGGGAGACACCTCATTGCTTGGTGTCAAACCTTTCCACACAATCCCCAGTCTGTGTTGTTTATAACCTACACCGGCTGAAGTGCTCTTGTCACCGCTGTGCCCACGGCTCACAGAAAGGTGGCAACAGACAGCAGCTACCTGAGCTTTCATGGAATGGAAAAACTCACTTCCCTTTCCCAGCCCGAGCAGAGGATTCGCCCCATGGAAATCCTAAGGGCATGGTGCAGAGCAGTGAAGTTATTGCTGGTTATTGCAGGTCACCAAACCCAGCTCTGCTTCTACCAGAGAAATAAGAACACTCTGCCCTTATAGCACCCAGACACCAAACCCAGCAATGCTTCCTCAACAATCCTGTGATTGTGACTGGAGCTATCACATGGCAGATGATTGCAGCAGACCCCATGCAGGGTCTTGAAGAATCGCTTCTGTAACCGGAAAATACCTGTGGCTGTGATGCGTGCAAATTCCCATTTGAGCTAAGGGATGATTCTAATACCCAAATTGAAAGACGTTAGAACTGCTGCTGTCTTCTTCATCAGAGTTTTCGAGTTCTTGTTCTCTCTCTCTCTCTCTCTCTCTCTCTCTCTCTCTCTCTCTCTTTCTGGCCAATTGTTAGGGAAGTTGTACCTACTTTATGCTCATGGTCAGTACAAGCTGGTTATATCTGACTGTCACTATCTGGGCTGTTGAATGTGTTAGGTGTGAAACCTGGGACAAATGACTGTGGTGCCTATTTAACATATCAAAGCAGACATGGCTGCCAGGTTCTCCCAGCATCCCTCAGTCCCTACCTGTTACAGGGTCCTTCTAGCTGACATACCCTGCCCCCTTCCCTAAATTTGTCCAGCCCAGGGGTTGGCTGCTTTTCTTCAGAGGCCCTTCTCTATATAATCCAGCCATTTCTTGGCCCAGGCCACCCATCTTTGTCAGCGGCTCCTTTCCCATATCCCTCCCCATGTCTCCTCGAATGGCCCAGCTCAGTTTGACCATGTTCATTCTGGACTCTCCCAGATGTCTCTGCCTCTGGCTATGTTCTCCCTTTAGTCTACAACTTCCCCCTCCACCTTACTCAGGACCAGTCATGCCCTTTCCTCTTTTATTTCTTTGTTTCATTTATAATGGATAAGTGTGTACAACACAAAGATCTGGAAAGAGATGCTTTGTTCACTTAATAATTTCCCACTGTTGAGCATTTTTTATTATTTTTAGTGTCTTTGCTATGTAGCCCAGGCGAGCTTTGAACACAGTGTCCTTCTGCCTCAACCTCCTGGGGTTGCAGATATAGGCTTTTGTCTTAGTTAAGTTTTCTATTGCTGTGAAAAGACACCATGACCACAGCAATGGTTTTTGTTGTGTTTTGGAGGTAGGGGAGTTGGGTCCCATGGAACTGGAAATACAGACAGTTATAGGCTGCCATGTGGGTGCTGGGAATCGAACACAGGTCGTCTGGAAGAGCAGTCGGTACTCTTAACCATTGAGCTATCTGTTACTGTTTTGTTTAAAAAGAAGAAAAGAGAAATGCTGAGACATGAGACATGTTGACTATAAGTTTATTATAAGGCCCGGCAGAATGGGGAGACTAAGAAGAACAGGGTAATGTCTGACCGCCATGGTAGGTCGCCATACAGAGACAGGGAGGGCGCGTAGACAGAGAAGAGAAGAAACAGAGAGTAGGAAAGAAGAGAAGCAGGAGAAGAGAATGAAAGCAGAGTTAGTTGGAGCTTTACAGGGAAGACTGAGCATGCGCACTGAGGTTCCATGCATGCCCAGAGCAGAGTCCTCATGGGTGACGTGGTGATGACATAGCTCGTTTTCTTATGCATGCCCTGACTTGTCAGGGGGCAGGGTTTGTCTCTTAAAGAGGTAGAGCCAATCACCTTTCACTATCACTCTAGCCCTGATCATGGCAACTCTTAAAAAGTAAAACATTTAATTGGATGGCTTGCAGTTTTAGAGGTTTGATCCACTGTCATCACGGTGGGGCATGGCAGTGTGCGGGCAGACATGGAGTAGGAGTTGAGTTCTACATCTTGCAGGGGTGGGAAATGAATTGTCTCACTGGGTGTGGCTTGATCATATATGAGCCCTAAAGACCACAGAGACACACTTCCTCCAACAAGACCACACTTGTTCCAACAAGGCCACACCTTCTTATAGTGCCACTCCCTTTGGGGGCAATTTTCTTTTAAACCACCACAGTTATCATATCCATATGAGAAAGAAAAACTGCTTTCTAGTAACAGGGCCACGCCTGTTGGGGGGTACATCACAACAGAGAGGAAGCAGGTACAGCATTTGCCCTGATGGTTTGTATACTACTCCCAGGCACCCTCACAGGCTGAAGTGGCTTGGCCTGCATACTCCTCCCTCCCTGCTCTAGTTGAGAGCCGTCATAACAGTCCAGAGCATTTTGCTATTCTAGCATCCCTGGTCAGTCAGAGCTCCTGTAGGCTCTCGTTAGGACTCATTGCTGCAGAACAGACAAGAGACCAGTAGCCTCTTTGTACAGCCAGAGTTCTTGGATCCTAAGAGCTCATTTACAATCCTTCGTCTTTGGACTGAGTCCCCAGAGACTTAATCAGAATGAAAAAGACTCCTTGACACCATCAACGGCTCAGCCTCCGGTACTCAGGTTTTGTGGGAGATTTAGATGTCCTCATGTTCAATAAAAACCATCGCGAAGACAGAAAAGGCTGCCACCCAATTCAGCTGCAGCTGTTATGGAGGGAAGCCACATAGCAAATCCGGGAGCTACAGGGAGCTGCCCTGGAAACCCCGTACTTGGGTACTTGGGCTTCCGGGACAGCCGGGACAGTCTCCAAGCCGGTGGGTGGGAAGCACATCCTGAGGGTGTGGTGGGCTATAAAGTGAAAGATTTCCTCTGGCAGGTAACTTAATGAGAGCATAGAGTTGGGTTGTCAGAGCCGCAGGTCTGTCCATCTGCGCAAACCAAGTGTGGCCAGAGAGGCCAGGCTGCGTTTTTATGGGCTGCATGAAACAAAAGACATCCAAACCATTGCTATATTCCTTGTCTAGCCCAGAGCCACAGTAACCTCGTAATAACGAACCAAGGGCAGAGACATTTCCAACCGCTTGTGGAATGTGCTACCCCAGCCCTCTCAATTTAAAGGAGGCCTCCAGCTACTGACCGGGCAGCTGTTAATCTGCATGCTTACTGGAGAACAGTAAAACCATCAGCCCCCAGGCCCAGCTTAGCAGGGGGCAGGAAGCAGCCACCGGCTTGATCTCTGGGAAATTGTAGAAGAAAAAGGCCTGGCAGGAACCTGGTTGGGAAAGTGGGCTGGGCGGCACAACCTCTTCCTCTCTTCAGTTCTTTCCTAGCCAGAAGCCTCTGGAAACATCAGCGAGGAAGGGGGTGGGGGTGCTATGCCCCACAGGGTCCTCAGAGCTGCTAAGAACTGGGAGGGGTGCTCTGGGCTCTCTTTAAAAAGACTTCCTGATTTCTCAGGATCCCTCTAATTAAAGGAGAGAAGTCAGAGGGAAAATGCTCCAATTATGTTCACCAACAAGGGAAGCCAGGCCATCTCTTTTATTGAGATGAAAAAGTACAAGAACTGTGGCGGCCGGGGCGGGAGAGGGGGTCGTCTACATTTATAGGGTCCCATTCAGTCACCTACTAAACGTTTATCAAGTATCTATGAGCCAAATCCTTTGAAAGAGAGGACCAGGCGCCAGTAGAGGATGAGGTAAGGACCATTGCTCCCAAGGACCTGTAATAAGGGGAGGAAGATGAGCAAGCCAGGGGAGCAAGAGCTCCCGGGAGGAACACCTCATCAGTCTGGGGAAGAAAGAGAAGTAGTCCATGACAGTTCATTTTATCAGCTCAGGTGGGCTCAGCATTTAGCAGACTAGTAGAGAACTTTTCTGCTTATATCTGTGAGGGACTTCCCTGATGGGCTATCTCAGAAAAGTTCCGAATCAATGATCTAGCCCACTGATGGATCCAGACACTGGATCAACACTGGAAGGTGGCAGAACTGTGGAAGGTAGACCTGGCTGGAGGGAGTGGGTCACTGGGACATGTGTTTGTAGGTATATTTTCCCCTGGCTCTTTCCTGTTAACGTTCTCTTCTTCCTGTCTACCACCAGGTGGACAGCTCCAGCCGCCAGGATATTCTGCCTCCACTCATGCCCAAGGCAACAGACCCAGCCAACCTTAAGCTGAAACCTCTCAAACCATGAGCCCAAGCAAATTCTATTCCTTTAATTTGATTCTGCAGGTTTTCATCACACTGACCAAAGTCTAATGTCACTTCCCAGAAAGGAAGAAATGTCAGAGTCCACATCTAAGTGAGATAATAGGAGCATTCCAAGCAAAAAGAAGAATTCTAAAGAAGAGACCAAATGATGGCAGTTGTCCTTTCTGGTGGGGACTTCCTTGTTTCCTGATCTTAGGCCCAAAATTGTTCTGGGACTTTAAGAGAGCAGCAAAAACATTTTTTTTTTTCCCTAGTTAGGTCATAGCATTGCTGTCAGGCAAGGCCTTTGAAGCCCAACTTTTTTGACCAGTTCTGTTGACTGTGGATTTTAGTTTGATTTTATTTGAGTAGTCCATGCACATTAACCCAGAAAAGATACCAAGCAATAGAAAAATCTTGTGTACTGATTACACTGGGAAATTTTACAGCAGGATGCACTGAGTTTTTAACCTAAGAGGTATTTTCTAGTGAAGAATGTGTTGCCTAGAGGGAGCAAGAAGGGAAGTTCCTGCTGGTCTTGGAGAAGGAAGACCTGGAAAAACAAGACGAGGGAGAGTGACTCCTAAATCTGAAATGATGCTTTTGCCTCAGTGGACCGGGGAAATCAAAACTCAGGAGTAAAAGAACAAAGACTCTTGAATATATGTGCTACTGAAGTGCAGCGGAGAGACCAGGGACAAGAGAAGGGACTGGTGGTGAGAACAGGGGCTGTGGAAGCATCGGGGCTTCAGTCAGATTTATGTGGAGAGAGATGAAAGAATAGCGGGACATGGGAGACAGGGAGGGGAAGTTACTGGGACCTCCTGGTTTCAAGCTGTGTCCCCGTATTCATTGATTGCTTTATCTTAGGCTAGTTAGTTAATACCCTCTGCTGCTGTTTTCCTCATCTTGAGCTAATTATTTAACATGTGGTGCCACAGTTTTCCTTATCTGTTGGATGGGACAATAGCAGTTCTTACCTCATATAGCTGAGGTGAGGATTGAACTTAAAAAATAGGTTGTAAGCATGCTGGAACACAGTTCTGCTCTGTAAATCAAACAAATAAGAAATAGATTTACTTTAAAAAAAAAAAAAAAGACAGTTGTCTAGTGCCAGAATTTCCCAAGCAGGGGGATGGCCACCAACAGCATGGCCATCCTTAGGAAAGCAGGTCTTATTGTTTAAGTTGTATGGAAGTGAAATTGCCCCTCTCTGCCTGCTGGGGTCAAGGAAGATGAAATGACAAGGAGGAAGAAGAATCCAGACCCAGAATATTGCCTCTTCTTGTCCCAACTTCACCGCAAGCAAACTTGCGACAAATACTCCTTCCGACACACCATTCAATTAGCCTCAAATTCTTTGTGCTCCTCTCCCAGAGAGAACTAATGTTCAGTGAACTGCTTCCGATATAGCCTTTACTACAGAACCAAAGCCAAGAACCGTGCTCAGCTGGCCAGTAATGGAGTGGAGAATGAAGACATGTGGCTGTGGAGAATGAAGACATGTGGCTATGGAGAATGAAGACACGTGGCTGTGGAGAATGAAGACACGTGGCTTCTCCTTCCTGAGTCAGTGAAGCACCAGAGAGCCCAAAGCACCACACTGCAAGTACAGAGGTGGTGGAAGGTGTGCCAGCCTTCCTCTGCCACGTCTGCTCTTGTGTGCAAGTCACTGGCCACTGAAAAGTGTTGACCGCAAGGAAATGCTTCATTGAGCTTGAGTAGGAGACTGGGAGACATTGCTAAAGTGGCTACACATCTACTAGGTCCTCTCTCTAAAGCCAACAATCTAGCAGTGCTTCTGTTCCCTTGCAGATGCAGAATGAGTCTGCATCCCATAGACCATTTTTCCTGTCTCCATGAGAGCCTTTTAGGCGGCATCCAACAATGACTAGGCATGCCACTCCCTGACGTAGTAGTGGTGGTAGTAGTAGTAGTAGTAGTAGTAGTAGTAGTAGTAGTAGTTGGAAGGTTCAGGAAGGGCCCTCTTTCCCCTCCACTCCTGCGGCACGATGTGATCCACTGACAAGGAGGGACGCCATTAAGGTGTCCGATAAGATAAGTCTTATAACATTAATAGATTTATGATAATTAAGACTGAGCTAACAGATGAGAAGTCCTAGTCATTGGCCAAGCAGCGTTGTACCTAATACAAGTTTCTGTGTATTCATTTGGGCCTAACTCGGGCAGGTGGCTGGCATAAAGCTCACACGTGGCGGTGGGGCTCAGGCAGCTTTTGGCCGAAAGATTTATCATAACACTTATGTGCAGTCCAAAGCAATGGAAACAACCCATGTGCCCTGACTAGGCAGTGTGGGGATGGCACAAAGCCTTCCTCCCTAGCTCTCCTTTTCACACGCTTTCTCATTTTTCACCCCTGGCTCCTTCATACAGACTACCCAAGGGGAAGGGCGGGACCACTCCTCTGCCTCACAGTGTCTGGGAGACACACAGCTGTTGGTGCTGATCACTCTCCACCTTGGAGGTGGAGTGAAAGCTGACACAGAGCAGGCTACAGAAAGGTGTGCCAGGAATGAGCTTCTTCCTCCACCCCTGTCACTTGCACCCAAGGTGCCACTGTGGCAGCTTCCAGCATAGGGGCTGATACCCACTCCAACATTCCATATATGTATGAGGGCATTGTCACTTTCCAGGAAGACTTGCAATAAAAAGTTTCACATGTAGCTGAAAGCTAATTTTATTAATATAAGAAAAGATGGCTTATGTCTTAACAGATTTGCAACTATAGAAAAATTTCATTTTTTAAAATTATCTAAATTGAAACGAAAGGAGGAACTTGAGACTATTGTTTGGTTGGTTTTTTGTTTTCTTTTTGTTTCAGAGTTTCTAGGTGTAGTACAAGCTGTCCTGGAACTCCCTGAGTAGATCAGGCTGGCCTCAAACTCAGAGATCCACCTGCCTCTGCCTCCTGAGTATTGGGATTAGAGGTGTGTACCACCATTGCCCAGCTAAAAGAAAAGTCTTAATCAAAACCTGAAATAGAAAAACCAAGTCAATAGAGGCAAAGTCAGATTTCTCATCTTAAAACTTCAAAAGGTCTTATTTGGATCTATTTGGAAGTTCTGTACAACTCAATGGTTTATACTTTTCTTTTTTTAGCCAGGCTCATACTATGTAGACCAGACTGGTCTTGAACTCATGGAGATCTGTCTGTCTCTGCCTCCAACGTATCAGATTTAAAAATGTCACTGTCAGAACTTGGTCCAAGAATGAAGTCCTGTAAGAAGGAGAATTCTGAGTACATGTGAGAAAACTCTTGGAAACCAAGACAAGGGTCTTGTGACCTCCGTTCCTTCAAAAACATGGAATTGTTTTTTGGACTATGCTTTTGTGCCTCTCCTAGATATAGCAGATAGGAGTGAGTTTACTTCAGATTATTCATTACAATTGTTTATATGCCACATGAGGCTTGCCCAACACATGCAGCTTGCCTTTGTGATTGGACACTTTTCTCACCTGACTCCTCTTAATCCTCAGAGTATATAAATTGTCTGATGCTCTGAATAAAGTTAGCCCTTGCATGAGAATTTGCACCTTTAGTCTATCACACTTACTGGCTCCATTCTCTCAGGACCCACTGCCAACTAGGGCAGTAAACATGCCATCATGTTTGACATCTTTTTTTTTTCTTTTGGACAGGGTCTCATGTATTTCAGGCTGGCTTCAAACTCCCTGTATAACTGAGAATGACCTCTGACCCTCCTGCCTCCATTTCGGGACCTCTGGAGGTTACAAGTGTATATAACCACGCCCAGTTTAAATGATCTTATTATCATTTACAGTACTTTGTATGTTATCTTTCTTATCAGAATTACACAACATAAAGGGAAAGTAACTGGGCATGGTGAAACACACCTTTAATCCCAGCACCAGGAGTTAGATACACAAGTTCAAAACCAGCTTGATCTACAGTGAGTGACCCCCGGTTTAAAAAAACTAAAGAAAAAGTAATGGTTGTTTATACTGGGCTCCAAATTGAAGTTGCTCAACCCTCTGCAATTTACCCAGGATACCATGCAAATATTGAAATTCTGCACGTATAACCCTAATGAGGATGACAGATTCCACTGGCAGCCAGCACCAGCAAAAACTCCCCAGCTTCCTTGAACTCACATCTGCTTTGGAATGTGGCAAGGCTCAAGCTTCAAAGACAGCCAAGCCTCCCCTAGCTCCAAGCCAAGTATGTACTCCACTCTCCTTGCCAGTGATAGGATTTAGAGTAAGCACACGGTATGGTTCTAGTCAATGAGCCATGTGAGGGAAAATTTTAGAATAGGGCAGACAAGGAGACTTCTGGAAAGTTTTCTTTTTCTTCAATAGAGCCACAAAATGGGGAGAGGGCCCTCATTCTTCTAGCCTTTGATCATTGAAAACTTAGTCTCTAATGCTTGGAGCTGCTGCAGCCGTGCTGTGACCATGAGGACAACCCTAACATGTTAGAACGGTAGAACAGAAAGGATGATAGCTGGATAGGACACTATACCCATAGAATCTCAATTATCAAGCTATAGCCCTTGCTTTTACTGTGTGACTTCCTTTCACGTGGGATAAATGAGTCTCCTCTTTCTAGAAGCCATTTCATCTTGGTCTTCTACAACTTGCATCTTCTAGTACTCTCATAGTAGTTGTGATGGTTAAACTTCCTGTTGTTAAACTGTCCTCCAGGCAATAGCTTCCAACACAGCAGAATGACAGTTTCTCCTGACCAGCATGAGGGCTGTCAATGTCTTGCCAGTTTGATAGGCAGCATGGAGTTGAGGATGAGTAAGGGCTGCCTATCTCCCTGGGAGTTACCCAGGCCAGCTGTTTTAAGCATGCTGACCAGGCCTCTGCCTCTAACCACAACAGTTCACCCATCTTCCAATTAGTTATCTGTAGACAGGGTTTCTGTTCTGCCTGGTTCCTGTAGCCATTTAGTCACAAATAAATACACAGAGGCTTGTATTAATTATAAACGGTTTGGCCAATGGCTCAGGCTTCTTACTGGCTATCTCTCTCTAAATTATTAACCCATTTCTAATAATCTGTGTATCCCCACATGGCCTTGGCTTACCAGAGAATGCCTGGCTAACTCAGTTGGTAGAGCATGAGACTCTTAATCTCGGCATCATGGGTTTGGGACTCACGTTGGGCGCCATTTGTGGAAGGAGGTTTCTGCTGCCCAGTCCTGCCACCCTTCAATCCCATATAAATACACAGAGGCTTATATTAATTATAAACAGTTTGGCTGATGGCCCAGTCTTCTTATTGGCTAGATCTCCCTTAATTATTAGCCCATTTCTATTAATCTGTGTATTTCCATGTGGTTTTGGCTTACTGGAGAATGCCCAGCATACTATCCTCCCGGTAGCTACATGGCATCTCTCTGGCAGTTCCTCTCTGCCTTCTTCCCATAATTCTCCTAGTCTGGTAGCCCCACCTGTACTTCCTGCCTGGCTACTAGCCAAACAGCATTTATTCATCAACCAATAAGAGAACACATAATCACAGCATACAGGACATCCCCCATCAGTTATCTTAATTCTATTTGTGGTCACAAGCACGAATAGTAAAATGAAAGTGAATTGAGAGCAAACAACTAATGCTCCCTGTACCCATGATGGAGTTGGGACATGCCATCCCAAAATATGGCACCGGGCAATCATGTCACATATTTTTGGGATGAAAGTGCTGAAGAAGCCTGGGGCTCAGATAGGGACTCTGATAGGGACAGCTGTGATGCGGTGACCCTTGCTCCTTGACATCACTTTCTCAGGATGAACACAGAAGGGACATAAAATAAGACCTCTGAAGTCTCAACATTCAGTACAGTCCCCAAATCCAATTTACCCACCAAAGTAGGTTTAGTACCTACTCGACTAACAATAACAATGTATATTTGTTGAGTACTTACTATGTATCTATTACTTTGCTAACTACTCAATTTCATTTATTAGGAAGAGATTTTTGTATGTGTATGTATGTGTGTGTGTGTGTGTGTGTGTGTGTGTGTGTTTCCTTTTTGAGGCAGGGTCTCACTACACAGTCCTCACAGGGCTAGAACTCACTATGTAGACCAGGCTTGTCTCACACTCACAGAGATGAGCCTGCGTCTGCCTCCAGAGTACTGTGACTAAAGGCATGTGTTTTTATGCCTAGTTATTGCTCTTATTTTAAGCACACAGGCATAGGAACTTTAATGTCCAGAGCCACACATGCTCATGAGGCCAAGTGGATTAAGCTTCAAGTCTAGCAGATCTAACATCTTGCTGTGGGAATCTCTGCCCAGCTGTGTTTAACAGGTGCTCAACTACAATCCTGATTACACAAAGATTGAAAGGGCAAAGGGCCTACATAGCTCATTTGTAACTTGCCAACTGAAGGTCAACATGTAACTTCAGTTCTGTTAAGTCACACTGAACACAAATTTTATGAACTTATTCTAACTATCACTAGGTTTTTAATTTTTTATTGTTTGCTATAAAAGAAATAATATAAGGTAACATGGTCAGGGCTGGACGGTGGTGGCACAAACTTTTAATCCCAGCACTTGGGAGGCAGAGGCAGGTGGATCTCTGTGAGTTCAAGACCAGCCTGGTCTTCAAGAGCTAGTTCCAGGACAGCCTCCAAAGCCACAGCAAAACCCTGTCTCAAAATGCACCCCCCCCAAAAAAAAAAGATAGCATGGTCAGGACAGAAATTTTGGAAACTATAAGAAATAGAGTAAAATAAAAGTCACCTGTTACCCTAGAAAAGGGTACATAGAAAAAAATAATTTTGTTTTCAATTTTTCTGATAATACCCTGGCTTCTCAGAAGTATACAAAAATATGAAACAGGTTTCTACAACTATTACTGTAATTTCCCCGGAGGACAAGTTGACCTAATGTGATTCCCATGAATGACGATGCATCCCTCTGTGCTTATGTTTGATAAGCCACTTCACACTGTGTCCTGTGTTGGTTTAGTTGTAAGAATATATCATTATAGGGCTGGTAAGATAGCTCAGGAGGTAAATATACCTGTTGTCAAGTCTGATGACCTGATTTTGAGTCACAGGACCCACATGGTAGAAGAAAAGAAGCAACTGACTCCCCAAGTTACCCTCTGACTTCCAAACACACCATGGCACATATGCCTACACAGGTAAATGAAGAATGAATGAAATAACAAATATCCATTATTATAGAAAATTGCCTAATGCATATGATAAATAGTAACCAGGAGATTTCAGAATGTGGGAGAATATGATTGAAAATGCAATATGCAAGTCAAATTCCACAGCAGAAAAATACAAAAGGCTATCTTGGCAAAAAAAAAAAAAAAAAAAAAAAAAAAAAAAAAAAAAAAAAAAAAAAGACAACTCCACTTGATTTCCTTAAGACATCCTTAACCTTAAGACATCCTTGGAGGAATCCATTCTCAACCAACTCTGCTTCCTAGAACTGCTAATAATTGCAACTACTAATTAGTTTAAGAAAAATCTGCCCCTGACCTTGAGATTTCAGTGATTTACACACAGCCACTTAGAAATCAAAGCTCAACCAAACCAGCAAATCAAGATGGACTCCAGAGCAAAACCAAGAGATGTATCTCAGCCTTTAGGCTCTGCCCCTTTGATGAAGTGTGTGTGTGTGTGTGTGTGTGTGTGTGTGTGTGTGTGTGTGTGTGTGTGTGTGAGAGAGAGAGAGAGAGAGAGAGAGAGAGAGAGAGAGAGAGAGAAACAGAGAGACAGAGAGACAGAGAGACAGAGACAGAGACAGAGGGGGGTACAGGAAGACATTGGGTTTTCTGCTCTATCACTTCCCACTTTATTCCTGTGAGACAGGATTTCCTGGTGAATCTGAAACTTGACTAGCAGCCAGCAAACTCCATGGACCCTTCTACCCTATCTCCCCCCCTTACTCCCTCCCAAAACCTGGGAATAATGGGTAGGTGTAGATCCATACCCAACTTTTTACATGAGTACTTGAACCCAAACTCAGGTCCCCAAGCTTGCATGGCAAGCATTCTTGCCTGCTGAGCCTTATCTCTAGCCTTCAAATAGTTCTTAGTAACATAACAGCTTAGTTTTCTGTATTTTGAGAGCTTTGAAAGACAAACATAATTTTGAGATAGAAACAGACAAAGAGCAATAGAAGTTTGTCCTGTCTCTGGAGAGCAGCAGGACTTTGCTTGGCAACTCAAGTGTGGGGCCTGTGTGATGCTTAAGGACTTTGTTTTCATGTCTGTCTTCTAATTCTTGATCATTTTTCAACAAGGAGTCTACATTTTGCACAAGGTCCTACAGATTCTGTTACTAATTCTGCTAGTCACAGACTAAGTGAATAACTAAGACTCAAACTCCTTTTAAGAAGAGAGTGGTGAGGTTTGGAGTCATATTTTTGCTTTTTACTGAGTCCTATAGAGAAGGTGTTTTTTATTGCCTAATTGAATCTACCATTGGAAATCTGTAGTGCTATTGAAGGCGGCTGGGTGCCTCTCTCTTAGTGCCTCCAGTGAGTGTCACTTTTACACACCATTCTCTGAACACACTTTCCCCATGTGGTCAGCAGTTTCCTCAGGTCCCAGTATGTACTGTCAGGCAAGCTATAAGGGCCATTGTGTCACCTGATGCAAGAAGGGATTTTCATAGTTACAATACCAGGGATGTTCCAGATGAAAACATAAAGGCTCCCCAGTATAGCAGTGAGTAAGACTGTGGAGGGGGTAGAACCCTGTTATCTGGATATGAGGCCCTACTCTTTCCAAAGAGGTAGTGGTGGGCCAGTAATTTAGTGAGTAAGAAACATTTTACAGGTAGATGAATGTTTAACACATTTGTGAGTATCATGGACTTGCCACCCTCACTTACAGGGAACCTATGAATGCCCACCCCTTCCCTCTCTACACGGTCTAGATGACACACTTCTGGGTTCTCTACCTCAAGGAGTGGGGTCTCATACAGAATGAAGTTGGGCCTTGCTTATATGAAACAACTCTAATTTAGCTGTTAGTTCCTCTAATCCAGATGAACGTGTCTTCTTGTCTCTTTGCTTCAGTTTGATTGAGGTGGCCTTTGCTATCTGCTGCAGAGAAAACACATCATGACCCTTCACACTGAAGTCAACCTGAGATTCCGAGGACCTGGTCTCTCAGCTCATCCTAATTACAGCACTTTGTGTGTAATGACTTTGTACAAATCCCAACTTTCCCAAACCTCCATTTTCTCATCTAGTCAGGCTGGTGATTGTAATACTTGTCCTATTTATACTGTGGAAGAGAAAAGAGACACACAAGTCTTATGAAATGTGATTGTGATACATATCTGAGAGCAGTTGTTATACACATGTTCTTACTCTTCAGGTAAGTAAATTAAAAACCCACCCAAGGAATTGCTTTGTGTTCCTGGCTGTGTGCCTATGAATCACAGGGCCTGGATTTGAGTTTCCCATGTCCCCTTGCATAGATGTGTGGCAGACAATGACATAACACCTAAGATAATTTTTCTTCTTACTCAGCAGGTTCCCAAAATACCAAACAAAAAAGGCACAGAAGAACAGTGCCCCGCCTCATCCCTCTCCATTCTGTATTCAGAACAGGGACAGAGAAGCTGTGATTTAAAAAGGTTTTTAGGACTGGGTAGAAAATTGTCTAATCCAGGAACCGACAAGTATGGGTTCCATTTATCCTCCTAAAAGGTAAATGAAATTGCCAAAAAGCATGTAATGGATTGGCAGAATTTTAAATGGAAACTGTGTGTTTTCAGAAATACACTAACTGGCGATCATTCACTTGCAAAGAGGAATTAAACTCAAGTGAGGAAAAGAAAAAGTCTGTAAGAGACACCAATACAAAACGAGGACCACCGAGAATCGAGGACACCAACTGGTCAATTAAGTACCACGTAAAGATTTCCAATTTTCTTGTAGTAAATTATTTATTTAGCTCTTCCATACCATCAATATATTTTACAAGTTTAATACCCAAATTATAGCTGGCCCACCCATTTATGGCCCCATAAATGAGCTCTGACTTACCAATGTACATGCTGGTTACTGGCAGTGTCAGATTTAGATTGGATTTGGATCTATTGCTTTTATCCTTATCAGACACTCTGAGGCTGGTATTTTATTGCTATATTTAAAATGGAAAGTGCTTTCAAATAGACTTGGAAGGGGGCAGAACTCACTCTCACCCAATGTGCTATTTCCTGACTTCACATCAGCTAAGGGGTTGGACATGCACAGACCTTCTCCACTGAGGAACTCCCTCCTTATAGGGACCTGTGGGTGATTATAAAATGCCTTAAGTATGAGTAGCTGCAGTGCTCGGCAGGAAGAGCAATAGGCAATTTCCATGTTTATATACTTTGTAAGTCAAAGAAATAGTGAAGGCTATGAATGAAACACGTATAGCAGTTTCGTACGTTTGAGCGCGTGTATGGAACTAAATTGCCAGGCCTTGTTTTTCCTGGTCTGAATTTTGCAATACAGAGAATAAACCAATAAACTTAAGACAGAAGACTAGGAGATCAAACCTAGTTAATTGTTTCCACTTGTCGCTATAAAAAAGCATTCCAGAGGCTGGAAAGATGGCTTAGCAGTTAAGAGAACTGGTTTCTCTTGCACAGGACCTAGGTTCGGGTCCCAGGGCCCACATGGTGGCTCACAACCATCTGTAACTCCAATTCCAGAGTATCTGTCACCCTCTTCTAACCCTCTAGGCACTAGTCATGAATGTGGTACACAGATATACATCAAGGCAAAATACCCAGACACATAAGATAGATAGAAGATAGGTAGATAGATGAATGAATGAATGAATGAATGAATGAATGACAGGCTGGAGAGATGAGTCAGTAGTTAAAAGTGCTCACTGATCTTGCAGAGGACCTGGGTTCAATTACCAGCATCCACATGTTGGCTCAAACTACCTATAACTCCACATGCATTTATACATAATTAAAAACAAACAGAAAACTTTAAAACAAATAAAAATAAAAAACAAAAAGCATTCCAGCTCTGAGATTAGTCAGTCTCATAGGTTTAAATATGAAAACAAGTGTAAATTATGACTAATGACACCAAAAATTATAATATTTGATGATGGTTTTAAAACCTTCAGAAAAAAGTCACAAAAACCATTTTTAAGGTTTGTTTTTTTTAAGAATGTTAGAGACGTTTCACATTTTGTATTATTTGTGCGTTTATGTGTATGTGTGTGCATGCCTGCTATGATGTACAGGTAGCTGTCAGAAAACAGCTTGTGGGAATTTGCTCTCCTTTCCCCAAGTGGCTCCCCAGTCAAACTCAGGTCTTCAGGTCTGCAGCAGCATTTTACCCACTGAGCCTCTTGCCATACTGTATTCTAAACTTCCGTGTCACCATTTGGTCCTATACATCCGTTATGGTTTTACTTATTTCAGGCAGGGCCTGATGTATCCCAGGCTGGTCATAGCTGAGGACCTTGAGCCTCTGATCCCCTGGCCTCCCTGTCCCAAGAGCTCAGCTAGGAAATCCCTTAGGTGGCCTTCCTCAGCCCCACTCTTCCCCATGCTACACTCACACTCCAACCTGCCCCATCCCTTCCTGTCTTTGAGGAGATGTGAGCGCTGTCCTTCCAATTCAAGAGTAGAAGAACACGTTATTCCCTAGTGACTGCACCTTTCCCCTTTTCTCTAAAAATGGTGCCCGTATCTCCTGCAGTAAGCAAAGGTCAGCCAGTGTTCACTGTTGCCATATTTGAAAAGCTAGATGACAGGGAGTAGAATTTTTATGTATTGTATCATCTGGACATATGGGAGAAAGGCGAGCTACTGTCTTCAGTTGCGGGTTAGAAATTTTTAAATTTTTATGTGTTATGCTACTTTCTATGAATAAAGACAAAATATTTCCAGGGGAGATAAATCACGAGTTTTGAAAAAAATTCATGCACTTTCGTATGAGATGCAGTTTGTTGCTTAGCTGAAGAGGAGGGGAATGCCTAGGCCCAATAAGGAGACAGGGGCGTTTGTGAAGGTCGTGTATATAATCCTGAAACATGGAGTATTTGGGAACATTTGGCCATTGAAAAATAATGCCTATAAAAGACCGGAAAAGACTTGTTTTTTTTTTGCATGTTGTTGTTGTCTGAATTTTCCTTTGTCTCTTCCTAGCCTTGCCTCCCACAGGCCCCAGGTTCTTGTGACGAATGGCCACAGTGCTGCTCTTGTAAGTCCGTCTGTCTTTCCTTTCCTTTTCTACACCTGTACAGAAACCATTCCAGTTCACCTGTAAGACTTAACTGTCCAAATTTGGTGGGGTGGGGTGCAGAAGACCCGCTTGTGAGTTTATTGAACCTCAGCATGGCTCCTGACACTGCTGAGCCAGCCTCTGCATTGTCTCTATTCCCACAGATTGAAGCGGGGACCTCTCAAGCCACAGCCTCTCCCCAGAGCTTGGGTTTTCTTCAGCACTTAGCAATTGAGCACCCTACTCAGAACACAAGGGCATCCTTCTCCAGAGGTTGGGAAACTCACAGCCGGAAATTTACTACACTGATAACTCAGAGGCGGCCAAGAGCACATTCCTTACTTTGTTCATGATCCCACTTAATTAGCTTTAAATGTGGCCAAATTCCAAGTCAAATAATTTGATTTGGCCATGCTTACACCTTTCCTGGAACTCTAAATGGGCTTCATTCTTCCTGAGCTGCTCTGTCCTGGTCTGCAGGTGGCTGTGTTTCAGGGACAGGAAGCAAGAGGCCTGGACAGGTAAATACGGAATAATCAAAGCCACACCAAGACACACTGCTTTCCTGCACACCCCTTGGGAGCTGAGTACTTTGATATAAAAGTGCCCCCCACACACCCCAAAACCATGAAACACCCCCAGAATAAGCTTATCCACAGAGACAGAAGGGAAATTTGTTGTTGCCAAGAAGCAGAAGAAAGGCTGGGTAGCAAAGGCCTACTCGGTGTGTAGAGGGTATTCTCTGGACTGAGGTCAAAACTTTGAAACTAGAGGGAGAGAAAAGGAGAGGCAGAGGGAGAGAGAGTAGGGGGAAAGGAGTGGGAGAGAGGGAGAAAAGTGTGTGGGGGGCAAGAGAAAGAGACAGAGAGAGAGAGAGGGGAAGAGAGGAATTATATAACAATGTAAACGCAATGAACACTCCAGAACCAGACTCTCTAAAATGCTTGCCTGTGAAATGTGGACTGGGGATGTGGCTCAGGGGGAAGAGCACATTCAGAGCTTGTGGAACCCTGGGTTCTATCCCAACACTGCAAAATATGAAATAAAAATAAAACAGAATGAATAAGCAGGTATATCCATAAGACAGCTTGCTATTATGTGAATCTCCGCTCTGTCATAGAGTCCTCCAAACTCTAGTTAGGTGCATTCACTGAGACGGAGCCTCAGGGACACTGGTGGAGAAAAAAAAGAGTGGACTCCTCAATTACCTAAGTGAACTTTGTCTTCTTTCTTAAGTAAGGACTGTGAAGATATGGGGACAACAAAACAAAACACAAAAGGCCTAAACGTAGAAAAGGAAACACCAACAACTGGGAAGGGGGCTAGAATAAAAATGGACGGACAGTATTGGGGCACCATGCGTGCCTGCTGTGTAAGGATACCCCTGACTCTTACTAATCTGTGCTGTGTCGTGTGTTAACCATCATGCTTTCTAAAAGGAGACATCGCTCTTTGTTTGATATATAGTTCTCACCCGGACAGACACGCAGAGTAGACTGAGAAGTACCGCTGTGATGTGCCATGAGTCTCCTTGCACACGGCTGACGTTTAAATGGATTTGCTGCTCACTGTCTGGGATGACAGAGTTCAGTATGATGCCTAGTGTTCTTACCCTCAGCTTCCAATCCACCTGTTCAGTCTGACTTGAAAGGACCAGACCACAGTCGTAAGTGACGCCCTCCACCCCTTCAGGGTGAAATGTGGGCTCACTGGACACACGGTGCTGGCTTATCCCACAGGTGCTCATCAGGCGGTAATGAAAGCAAAACAGAAGTCACACATGCCAAACTATTACACTATACCCCAGGCCTGACAGGGCTTACCTGTGCTGATGAATGGTCCAGCCTGGCACATGCATGCAAAGCAGAACTGCTAGGCTGTGAGCTAATTGATTTGATCAATGTTTCTAGTTCTCTCTGAAACTTTATTTTTTTTTAAAAAAAAGAATAACTGAAGCATGCCTATGTTTGAATGTATGTATATCGGCAATGACAGATGCTAACTCCAGCTGGCTCTGTGCCCCAATTGCATGAGCTTCTGAGTCTCCATAATCCCATATTTACTAACTCTGGACTGCCCAGCTGTCCTTTCTAACTTGCAGCTTTGCCCTGTGTGTAATTAGTGCTGAATTGTTGGTTTGTTTTCCAGTAAGAACAAACAGCATACAATAAAATTTAAAAAACTTTGTCAGCACTTTTTTTGTAAAGCCATAGGCTCACAAAACCCAAGAGATGGTAGAAGGGAATTACTTTTATTCCAAACACCTCGTTTGAGAGATGGATCTGAGAAAGTTGGGCATCTCTAAAGACCAGCAGGGGTTGTTAAGGGTGTGACTGGGACCAGACTTCTGGTGCCGCTGGATGCATGCCCCTGCACTATTGGTTTGGAGCCGCTGCTTCATCTGTCTTCACTTGCGAAGCTCCAAAGCCCAGGGATGATGTCATTCCAGAAATACACCATGATATCACTTTGAAATTATTTTTCCACATGGTATAAAGAAAACAAAACCAAGCAGTACCTTAGGACTCTACATCAAGCCTCACACATGTGTCTCCCCAGCACTCAGCAGACCCAGTGAGCCCAGCTCTTGCTGGAACCTTAAAACAAACCAGGCCAATTCTGAGGTCTAGACAGGCCCCAGACAGGGCTTCCCGAAGCTTTGAAATGCTGCTTTAGAATGGGGTAATTTAGAGGCAATTTAACCCAGAAACCAAACCAACATTCAGAACATTTATTTTGAAAACATTTTTAAAGCAGCTGCTCACTGTTTAAAATAAGATGCTGAGTCTCACTGGCAGCCACTGAGGGAGACTTAGATTATCCAGTTCCTAAGACACAGAAATGTGTGGTCTCCTTGCGAAGTGTTCTCACCCAAGGCCACTTTGTCAAAACATATTCCAAACTCCAGGTTTCTCTTTCACATTGCTTGTGGTACAGTGGAGGGTTACTCTGGGAAGCAGTTTTCACATGACCTGGGGTTCTGAACACAACCTGATTGTGACTTCCATTTAATGCAGCCTAACTATCCACTGGAGAAAAGCACCATGATGCAGAACTTGCTCTGGCAGGTGGGAGGCATTTCCAGTTGTTCTTTTCAGTGAAACAAATGAGTGCTTTTCAGATGACTGTGTCCTAGGTGCACCTAGTCTTCTTTCCTATGAAGCCAGAAACTCCATCACTTTCTCATTGCCTCATGACAAGTGGAATTTTCCCAGTACACGAAGCCACTGTTTCTGGCTCACTTTCCTTGGTACACTCTGCTGTGCCGGGAGAATTCTTTTCCTAATGAACGAGAGTGTTGCATATGAAGGTTTGGTCAGCAGCATCTAAGAGACATAGACCACACTGCCTGTGTCACACTGGGGATGATGATGGGCTTCTTAAAACTCAGGCCTTGAGAAAGCACGACTACTCTTTCAGCAATGCGTCACTGTGAGAACTGCTGCTAATCGCCTTCACTATAACGGTAGAGAAGAGATAGCATCGGGCTTCGCAGGCTCTGCAGCCTCTCAGTTCCTTTTTAAACCCTTATTAGTCATTTCCAATTCAGCTTTTTAAAAGTCTTTGTCCAATTGCCCTTCGGGAACTATAAAGTGTCAATTAGGTATGACAAAGGCATGGAATGGACACAATTACTTATTGCCACAGTAAAAGAAAAAAGATGGCTCTATGAAGCCATCAAACCAATCTGTAAAATGGAATGAGCCACTGGACCTTCGGAAAGTGTGTCCAAATATTTGCAGAATGTATTTTGGCTATGTCCCTGAAGAGATATTAAACCATTTTCTTTTATCGGAGAATTTACTACCATTACATTTTATATTAATTTAATGACTTTGATCCAGTAATGATCATTTATTTGTCTAAATTACCAGTCCCTTAGTACTTCATCGGCAAAGGGAAATATTTCATAAAACATGGAGTGAAGCCTCTAATTACTATCAGAGCATAATTTAAAGTAACTTCAACAGGTATTGTAATTTTGACCAATTGAGTTACTAATTTGGAGAATCAATTATCTCCCGGACCCTTTTAATCTCCTGACTCATTTAATTGGAAGTGGCTGTCCAATTACACATCTGGCACAGTGGTATTTGCATCAGTAATATCTAGCCAATCAGCAACGGAACCTGGGTGTGAAATCTTATTTTTATAGGCTCAAAGACCTGGCTGCATTTACACTTTTAGTTACTTTTAGTCTGTAATAAATTATTCATAAAATCTTATTTCATCATTCCATCTTTTAAAAAAATACGTGTGGGGGGTATGTGTATTGTGGTGGAGAGGAAGTGAACATGCCACAGAGGCATGCCAAGGTCAGAGGACAACTATATGAAGTTATTTGTCTCCATCCTCCTTTATGTGTGAGTTCTAGAGAGGTTTAGTGCCTTGAGTGAGAAATGTCCTCCACTGGCTCATGTGTTTGAACGCTTGGTCACCAGTAGGTGGTGCTGTTTGGGGAGGTTATGGAATTTTTAGGAGGTGCAGCCTTGCTGGAAGAAGCAAATCACTGGAAGAGGGCTCACCCAATCTCCTGTCCTCCATTTTCTCCACTCCCTGCCCTCTTCTCCCTCTTTTTTTGTGTGTGGATAAAGATGTGTGTGGCAAGTCAGCTTCCCACTGCTACCATCAAGCCATGCCATACTATGCCCACAGTTATGGACTCCACTCCTCTGGAATCATAAGGCAAAATGGACTCTTCCTTCTTTAAGCTGATTCTGCATTTTATCACAGCAAAAAGTATCTAATGTACCGGGTTTGCTCCAGCAAGCGCCTTCACTCCATGAGCCAAACTACAAAGATCAAAGGAATGGAAAGCAGAAATAGTGAAAATTCCATGATGGTACAGTAGGAAAAGTATAATGAGCCCGTCATGAGCGGGTAAAGAGGAATGGCCATTGCTCAGCGGGACTGAGTGCATTGGAAAGTAGGGCGGAGCTAACCCGTGTATCGGGGCACCGTGAAGGAAGCACGCGGTTTGTATTCAAGGGTTCCAGAAGACAGAAAAGGTTACTATGGAGGGAAAGTTCTGCACAAGGAAGTGACATATCACACTTGGAAGCCATCAGGAGTTCTATTTGACTGAATTACTATACTTTCACATACAAAAGGAACAGCACCTCTGAAAGAAGAGCCTGCACCTTACTGGGAAGAGCTAAAGGGTTGAAGGTTTCCTTCTGGAATCATTGAGAGAGACTGTGTGTGTGTGTGTGCGCGTGTGCGTGTGCGTGTGCGTGTGCGTGTGCGTGTGCGTGTGCGTGTGTGTGTGTGTGTCTGACAGAGGGGGGTGGTCGTGTGCTACAATCAGAATGAGTTAGGAGAAACAAGTTGGATCTTGTCTCTGTCACCTGGTAACCTTGTGTGCTTGGGCAAGCTCCTGCAACACTGAGTCTTGGTTTCCTCATCTGTACAGTGAGTGAGTGGTAGTAAAACCCACTTCTCGGAGTGACTGGGTAAATTAAGATAATGTACAAAATGTACCTAGCACCCAGAAGGTATGGGCACCCAAAACTGTATTTATTTTTATTATTAAGAAGAAGAATATCGTGAAGATGGGCACTCTCAAGGAAAATTTGCCATGAAAGCCATTTTAGGCCCTTCCTCTGCTGGATCACACAAAAACAAAGGAAGTCAGAAGAAAACTGATGCTGGTGACTAATGGGAAGTTGAGGCGAAGTTAAAGATGCTGTCCTGGCTAGTTTTATGTCACCTTCAAACAAGCTAAAGTCATCTGACAAGTGGGGACTTCAGAGAAAATGCCTCCTGAAGAGCAGGCTGTACGCAAGCCTGGAAGGCATTTTCTTATTTGTGATTAATGGGGGAGTGCCCAGCCCATTGTGGGTGGACCACCCTGGGATGGCCGTCCTGGGTTCTATAAGAAAGCCAACTGAGCAACCTTGAGGAGCAAGCCAGTAGGCAGCACCCCTCAGTGGCCCCAGCATCCAGGCCCTTCCCTGCCCTCCCTCAGTGATGGTGAACTGTGATGTGGAAGTGTACACTGAAATAAGCCCTTCTGCCCCAAATGTCTTTTAGCTGTGTTGTTTTATCACAATAGAAACCCTAACTAAGAAAGCAGCCTTACAGGAAGAATCTGAGGGTGGTGCCAAGCTACATCCAAGCTTAACGTGGTTTGATGCTTATACAACTTGGGGGGGGCGTCTTTTAAAGAAAAAAATAAAATAAAAAATGGGGTCTGTGTTAGTTACTGCTCTCATCACTGTGGCAAAATACCTGACAGAACCCACTTATGGGCAAAAGGTTGATTTGGGCTCCTGGTTTCGAGGATTGTGGCCCATCCTGGTGGGAACAGCATGAAGGCACTGTCTATGTGGCAGGCAACAGCTTCTGTCCATGTTGTGTAAAACCAGGAAGCAGGGGTTGGGATCAAAGCTAAAGCCAACTTAGCTCCTGGTAACTTGTCTACACAAACTCCACTGCCTAAAGGTTCCTCAGCCTTCATGATAAGGCCACAGGGTGCGGACTCAAAACACAAGGCATGAGACTGTAGGGAGCATTTCAAATTCAAACTATAGTGAAGTCCAGACTAAATATTTATTTCAGAAAAGAAAGAAGCAGTGAAGTATTTTAAAAATGGAGAAAACAAACAACACCAATGTAACTAAGAATAGTCATATTTTTAATGAACTTCCAAACAAACCTCTATAATCCTAATTTTTACTTTTCATTTTATTATATTCTTTACTTCTTCTTATGTCAAGTATTTTAGAATACCATTTTCCAAGAATAATTCCATCTTTCCTCTGGAACTTGATCTAAGTTGTTTTCTCATAGTATATGCTAATGATAAAAAAAAAAACTTTCTTATGGGCTGGAGAGATGGCACAGAGGTTAAGAGCACTGACTGCTCTTCCAGAGGACCTGAGTTCAATTCCCAGCAACCACATGGTGGCTCACAACCATCTGTAATGAGATCTGGTGCCCTCTTCTGGTGTGAAGATATACACGGAAGCAGAATGTTGTTTACATAATAAATAAATAAAATCTTTTTCAAAAAACTTTCTTATTCCACTTGTTTGTTTGTTTGTGGAGTGAGTCAGTGTGTACGTGTGTAAACCACACAGTGAGCATGTGGGGAGATCAGAGGACAACTCACAGCAGCCAGTGTTCTCCCTGAGTCCTGGTATTGAGCTTTGGTTTTGATTTACTCAACCACCTCTTGGGCCAAAAGCTTCTTTTGAATGGCAGATTGTTACTAGTGAAGTCATGTGGGGTTTTAAGATTGTTTTTAAGTGAAGAAACACCTCCATCTGTTTCTTTCTTTTTTCAGTTATTATAGACATGCTTTCTATAGATCTGTGCCCTATAAACGTAGGCTGACAAATTTTATTTTAATTATCCTTGATTTAAGATCTTTAATATAGTCAGCTATATATAAATTTTATTTCTGTCTCTCTCTCTCTCGTGTGTGTGTGTGTGTGTGTGTGTGTGTGTGTGTGTGTGTGTGTGTGTGTTTGAACTGAGATCATAAGACTCGACAGCAAGCACCTTTACCTGCCAAGTCATGTCACTGACCCCTGAGCACACTCCTGAGAGGACAAAACCAGTATGTTGATCAGTATCAGTGATGAGTGACCCCATGCTTACAACCTCCCATATTTGAGAACAAAAAGAATATTTGTTCTGTTACTCCTCATAGTCACACAGTGCCATGTGCTACTGGCATGACTTCTCTGCGGCCAGTACCAGGAGAGTCAGCACAGTAGAAAAACGCTGTATGCCATCCCCCACCTTGTGACAACTGGAAGTAACATAAACAGCAGTGCTTCCCAAACACATGCCCATGTGACCCCAGAATCAATTCAACATTCACTCAACTCGTGTCCAAATTGGCATTGACAAGAGGGCAAGTCCAGGTGAGGGGAAGTGGACTAGAAAGAGGCATTGGCTTAAACAGCTTGCTGTTTTCAAAATTGTTAAAACTTACAGCCTTGTGAACACATTACCCCACACACACACCCCGAAAAAAACACCTGGGAAAGTCCAGGCACAAGGGCACCCTAACGTTCCTGTTTTGTCTGCCTAGTGGCAAATCTGTCTCTCTTGGCAATGATTGGATACAGTGAAGGAGCAGAGGAAGAAGAAGGGCTTTGAGCTCTGGACAGGGAACAATCACAATGCCATTAAGACACCCCACACACACACACACAAGGAAAAAAAACAAAACCATGATGAAAAGGTACAGAGCCGATTTGTTTAGTTATGAGACATTTAGGGCAGAATGTGGCAATGAACCTTACCTTATGTACAGTGGGTTTGAGGTGTCTGTGGAATGTTACCCACGGCGATCTGAGACAGCTAAACTTACCTGAAGAAGACCTGTGTAAGATTCCCAGAAGAACCAACACTGTCTCTGAGTTCTCTGTATCTGCAATATTTATTCCTGTTATGGACTCCTTGATTCCTGACTCAGCCATTCTGTTTCACTGGCAAATGTTTTTACAGTGATTGTTTTTGAACAACAAACCCTTGTAGTCTAACTTGACTGTGTAGGAGAATGGGGACGCATTTGACATGAAGCTTCAGTAAGACTGCAAAATCCTGCTCTCTGTTCTGCGTCTTAAATAATTCACACTGCCTTCCGTGTGTTAAAAGAGTCCGATGTCACAGAACCAGCAGGATCCGCCATTCACTGTTCTCCTTCTGCCAATTTTCTTAGCCCAGAATAAAAATAAAAAGAGGTGATAAATGGCTCACTTACCACCTTTGTGTTCATTTAGAGCATTTTGTCTGCAGTGAAAACGGAGCAATCAGAGGGTGATCAACAATGGGAGCCTTCAGGACTACTGTAGGAAACTGTAAATTCACACTCGTCGGGGCTGGCGTCGCTTGGCAGACTATTTTTCATATGTATTACCTTTGTTATCTATTTGTGTCCTCGTCTATTGATAGCTAATGCATCGTCTGTTATTGTCCCATGCAGCAATTGTGGTTATCTGTTAATAATACAATGATATAAGAAATTAAATATTAACAGGCAATTTATAAAGAGGCTGATTTTTTTCTCTGCAATAGATAAAATTGAAAAACGGAACATGTAAAAGGCTGTAAGAATTGGAAGGCAGTGTCTCCTCAAATGTGTAAATCAGCAGTTCCCTGGATCCTTTTAGTGTTGCCTAAGGATTAACAGAATTTAATACCTAAAGGCTTCCAGCAGAAACTGAGTAGCACCAGCCAGACGAGAAAAGAAACATGCGAGATAATGTTCATTTTCTCTTTTGGGAAAAAAGACACAAGCTACTGGACTAAAAAGACAAACAATAAAATTGGACAAAGAAGCCATCTGAACAACCTGCAAAAGTGTCTGCTATTTCTTGTTATTGCTTTGTCTCTGAGGGAGTCATGTTCCTAGAGTCCCCTGAGTTGTATTTATCTATTGCCACACAATTCTGACCAAACAATATTTAAAGTGCTAACCTTGGCCTCAAAACCTGTTGCCAGGGTGTTGATTTTCATTCATCCAAACATGCTGGTTGGGCTTCCCGTGTGACGAGGGGCTGACCTAGGTGATTCTGTGGGAAGGGAGGGAGATGGTGAGTGCAGGTTCCACCGTGATGGAATATCAGGGCATATCACAATCATCCTTCGAGTCAGCCTTCCTTTGAGTCAGGAATCTGGGGTGGACACAGACACACACCTTCTAGGCACCTTCTAGGCAAGGCGTGTCCTAGCAGTAGTTTGGAGGTTGTTGGAGCTGAAACGATAAAGAGGGCAGAGCAGCTGTGAGAGACCAGGCATCTCTCTCAGTGTAGCATCAGCCTGTACCGGCTAGTTCTGTGTGGTGACTTGACACAAGCTAGAGTCATCAGAGAAAGGAGCTTCAGTTGAGGAAATGGCTCCATGAGATCCAGCTGTGAGGTATTTTCTTAGGTGGGGCCATTCCTGGGCTGCTGGTCCTGGGTTCTGTAAGAAAGCAGGCTGAACAAGCCATGGGAGGCAAGTCGGTAAGTAGCACCCTCCACAGTCTCTGCATCACTGCTGCCTCTGGGATCCTGCTCTGCCTTCCTGTCCTGCCTTCCATCAGTGATGACCAGCGACGTGAAAGTGTGAGTCCAATGAACCCTGTCCTCTGTAACTTGCGTTTGGTCATGGTGTTTTGTCACAGCAAAACCCAGAAACCCTGACTAAGACACGGGGTCTGGCTCTGTGGCTTTTCCCCACATCCTAGCCTGGGTTGCCTAACAACAAGGAGACCTCAGGGTCACAGATTTAAACACAGGTGTTCCAAAATGCAAGGGAACTGAACAACGGTTTATAGGCTTGAAAGTCACTTGGCATCATTGTCACCAAGCTATATAAATCAAACAATTGTGAAGCATCCCATCTCTCAACAGGAGAGGCAAAGAATTTATGGATATATTTCAAAACCACCACATTTGGGAATTACAATCAGTAGCTTTACTGGCTGATCGGATGTGGGAGTGAGGACAGGGAGCAGATGATTTCCAGGGGGGAAAATTACTAACCAGGGTATGGGATTCAAGAAAAGATTTTTATAATAGGTATTTACTATGAGCAAGGCAGTAGAAGGGGATGTCTAGACCCCAGTAGTCCTGGAGACCACCACATGGGAAACTGGAGTCCCTGCTTTACAGGAAAAGATAGGCCTGAACAGGACTTACAAGAGAGAATTTATAGACCAAGAATAGAATCATTGGACAAAAAGAAGTAAATGTTGAGGCCATTAAATGTCCCCAGCCACTACATGGATTATATCTACCCCCAAGCAAATGAAATACGATGGGCTTGAGAGAGAATACATCCATGGGGGATGTGGTTTTGAATAAGAATGGCCCCTATAGGTCTGTATGCTTGAATACGTGGTCCCCAAGTGGGTGTGGTAGTAGGTGTGATCTTGTTGGAATAGGTTTGTCACTGGAGGTGGCCTTTGAGGTTTCAGGAAAACCCCACCAGATCCAGAATCCTCCTCTTCCTCTTCCTCTTCCTCTTCCTCTTCCTCTCCCTCCTCCCTCCCTCCCTCCCTCCCTCCCTCCTCTCCTCTCTCTCTCTCTCTCTCTCTCTCTCTCTCTCTCTCTCTCTCTCTCTCTCTCTCTCTCCCTCCCTCTGCCTACTGTCTACAGGTAGTGATATAAAGTTCTCAGCTACGGCTCTAGCAGCATGCCTGTCTGTTTCCTGCCATGATGAGAAAGGACTAACCCTCTAAAACTGTAAGTAAGCCCCCAGTTAAGTGCTTTCTTTTATGAAAGTTGCCTTGGTAGTGGTGTCTCTTCACATCAATAAAACAGTAACTAAAACAGGTAGGGCTGGCAGCCAGGGGCTGCATGCTGGTCGTGGAGAAAAACTGCCCCAACATGTCAGATCTTGAGGCTCCTGGCCCTGCTAACCACAACCATCCCTCCCTGCTGTGTGTTTTTTGTGGACAGGCACATTTGACACTCTACACTCACTTGCCACTTGTCAGTGCCTATTTTTATACTCCTAATTCTGTGGGTTTTCTCCAAATTTTTATACCTTTCTATTCCACCCTAAGTCCTGGACTTTTAACACCTCTCTTCCTCCCCCTCTGTCTTCACCAAGTTTGCCATAACCCACAGCTGGCCTGTGTAGCTCTGCACATCTGAAAAATGGATGTAAGGGAGTCATGCATCTGGAATTTAGATTCTAAATCAGATGGGAATGGTGGCACACACCTTTAGTCCCAGCACTCGGGAAGCAGGGGCAGGTAGTTCTCTGTGAGTTCAAAGCCAGCCTGGTCTACAAGAGCTAGTTCCAGGACAGGTCTACACAGAGAAACTCTGTCTTGGAAAAAAAATCTACACCCAAAGGAATCCAAGAATGATATTTCCTTTCTAGAGGGAGGAGACTCTGATATTCAGGTTACAAAGGGCTATCCTGGCTAGTAGAAATGGTTTAGGATTTAACTAACTAATTTTTGAGACAGGGCTTTGCTGTGTAACCCTGGATGGCCTGGAACTTCTTTTGTAAACCAGGCAGACCTGAAAATTGTCCTTTGACCTCTACATGTGTGTTGTCACACACACACACACACACACACACACACACACACACTGAAGAAATAATGTAATAACTTGTTTTTAAAAAGCTAGGTTATCTGGCCTTTTGATTTTTAGTGGAGATTTAAAGACTGATTTGAAAACAAAGAATTCCTTAAAATTAATGGGAAGTC
The DNA here is from genome assembly GCF_003668045.3 of Cricetulus griseus. Taxonomy (NCBI): domain Eukaryota; kingdom Metazoa; phylum Chordata; class Mammalia; order Rodentia; family Cricetidae; genus Cricetulus; species Cricetulus griseus. The sequence goes on from NC_048601.1 coordinate 88,921,600, forward strand.
ATTTGTTCATCTGTTTTGTTTGGTTTGGTTTGGTTTTTTTAGTTGTGCAGTGCTGAGGAGCCAGCCCAGGGCTGTAAACAGGCTAGACCAGTGCTCCACTGCTCAGCCAGAGACACCCCCAACCCCCTACACTTGTTAAATTTTTATCATGGTGTGTGTGTATCTGTGTGTGTGTGTGTGTGTATGTGTGTGTGTATGTGTGATGTATGTGTGTGTGGTGTGTGTGTGTGTGTGTGATGTGTGTGTGTATGTGTGTGTGTGTGTGTGATGTATGTGTGTGTGTGCGATGTGTATGTGTGATGTGTGTGTGTGTGTGTGTGTGTGTGTGTGTGTGTGTGTGTGTATGTGTGTGTGTGTGTGTGTGTGTGTGTGTGTGTATGTGTGTGTGTGTATGTGTGTGTGTGTGTATGTGTGTGTGTGTGTGTGTGTGTGTGTGTGTGTGTGTGTGTGTATGTGTGTGTGTGTGTGTGTGTGTGTGTGTGTATGTGTGTGTGTGTGTGTGGTGTGTGTGTGTGTGTGTGTATGTGTGTGTGTGTGTGTATGTGTGTGTGTGTATGTGTGTGTGTGTGTGTGTGTGTGTGTGTGTATGTGTGTGTGTGTGTGTGTGTGTGTGTGTGTGTGTGTGTGTATGTGTGTGTGTGTGTGTGTGTGTGTGTGTGTGTGTGTGTGTGTGTGTGTGTGTGTGTGTGTGTGTGTGTGTGTGTGATGTGTGTGTGTGGTGTGTGTGTGTGTGTGTGTGTGTGTGTGTGTGTGTGTGTGTGTGTGTGTGTGTGTGTGTGTGTGTGTGTGTGTGTGTGTGTGTGTGTGTGTGTGTGTGTGTGTGTGTGTGTGTGTGTGTGTGTGTGTGTGTGTGTGTGTGTGTGTGTGGAGTGCACATACATACCATGATATGCGTATGAAGGTCAGGGAACAACCTTGGATGTCAGTCCTTGAAATCTTCCTTGCTTGAGACACGGGCTCTGTAGCTCACTGCTGTCAACTCCAGGCTAGCTGTTTCTGGTGATTCTCCTGTCTCTGCCTCCCATTTGCAGGTAGAGGTGCACTGGGATTCCAGACAAGTACGTTACTGTGTGCTTTTAGGCAGCCAAACTGAGGTGCTCAGACTTGTGCAGCAGGTCCTCTAACACCTGAGCCTTCTCCCCAGACCCGCCGCCCTCCACCTCTGTTTCTCTGCAGCTCTTAGTAATCCATTAGGAGCCCTGTGTGGTGGCGCCCACCTGCAATCCCAGCACTGAAGGCTGGGGCAGAAGGAACAAATTCGAGGACAACCTAGGTTATGGAGTGAGAATTTGTGTTTGAAAATATAATAATAATAGTAATAATAATAATAGTCTTATGTGGAAAATGGGCAGATTTATTATCATCTCCATTTCTACTGATGAAGAAATGGAAACTAGGGCAGTATGAGTTCACCAACCAGAAAATGCACTGCCCAGTTCATTCAGGGCTCCGTGACACTCTGCTTCTCAGAGTCCTGTGACAGATGAGTTCCCTCGCAGAGAAACATCTGGAATGATTTTTAGGTGACAGAATTGCATATAATGGAAATAGACACTCTGAAGAATCAATATTAAATCAAGAGGGGATCAGCTGGGTGGTGTTCCTGCCTCAGCCCCGCTGAAGACATTGGTAGGATTATTTATTGTTAGCACATTTTTCATCTTGGGAACATCACTGACACCTTTATTTTAATAATTTTTTCCAGATGATGGTGCTTGGGGCATTTCTCTGCAATAGTGGCTTATTAATTACTTCAGAGTTCTGGTTTTGTATGTGTCCAGACGGGGTGAGGGGAACAGAGCCTTCCAGATTCTTGCATCCAACATGTAATCCAGTTATTAAAATGTTGTTAAACTAACTCCTTCCTGGAGCAGCTCCATGGAGAGTGAGGAGGAAGGGACTGACCATTTGCAGAGGCCCTGCCTGCCTGGCCCTGGTTTAAACACTAGCACTCACTCACAAGCTCCTCTGATTTACACGGCTGCGGCCCAACTGTTTTGAAAAGCTGATGTTGTGGAATCTTTAAGTCATCTGTGACCTAGGTCACCAAAGACAGGAGCGATTTAGTAAAAGTATTAATTGAAGCGCTCCTGACAAGCCCCACTCCTCCAGATAAAGTCACACATCAAACCCACACAGGCTGCCAGGCTATTCTGAGCTGCCTGAGATTTTCAATATCTCATAAACAGGCCCCTCAATCACTACAATCTAATAAGGCTATAATCATCATTGACACTATAATGATTAAAATGAATAAAACCCATTAAGAAAAGTCATGTTGAGTTATTAAAAGTTTCGCTCTGCGTGATATGTAATCTTTTATCCATTTTTTATGATGAAATCTGTAACCATCTATCCACAAAAGACCATTAATTTACTGTGCTGTGGATGTTACCATGCTCTTTAGTTTAACAGCTTATCATTGATTTCTTGAGGGAGATATTATATTTGGAGAAATACACATGGAACCGAAGCCCGAATGTTCTGTAAATTTCCCACTGACAGGATGATCAAAGTACTGGGGTCTGCTGGGCCACACAGAGCTGGCAAACAAGTTCTCTAGAGCAGAGAGAGCCCTCAGGCTACCAGGGGGCATCACAAGGCTTCTAAGGAAAGGTCATGTGTATGGCTGGGGTGGGGGTTGGCGAGAGAAACAATAAAATGTCCATTAACTGGAGCCTAGTTAACTGGCTTATTGGCATCTATTAGAAACAAATTGCAAACAAAAGTGATCCCATTATAAACTTCTCCTCATCCCCTCTGCCAAGGGCAGCCCCTGATTGGTTCAGAAAAGGCCCCAGTAAATACAATGCGGTCAAATGTCTCCTTTATTGCAAAGAGATTGGGTTTCCGCCAGCAGCAGCCTCCAGCCCCAGCTAGCAAGGAACTAAAAAGTTGGGAGCCATCCATGGGCCTGATGAACAGAAAGAGCACTGGAAGGCCGGCTAATGTATTCCTGCACATTCTTGCAGTGGAGACTTCCCCCCTAAGCAAACAGTAATAAAAAAATCTGAATGGAAAGATATGTACACAGAGTGCCGAGTTAAGTGGCGGGGAGCCCGTACTCCATGTGTGCTTTTTCTCATAATAGACTCGGCTTCAATATCTTTACTGCCCATCTCCTATTTAATGTTATTAACAGTAAAACCTAAAAAGATTCTGTAAAGCCAAGGAGAGGATGTTGTCTTGAAAGCCGCTCTTCATTTTCCTGAAATGATTAATAAATCCACTTGCCAGATTTCTTGGCCAGCAGGTAATGACATGGTCTCCACTCAACAAAGGGAAAATGGGACTATGTTTTACCAGAATTTCTTATTTTCTAGATTTTCTCCCCTAGTTGAAGTACTGTTGGTTTATTTTTTCCGCTCCATTCTATGTAAATAACATGAGGTCATAAATGTCATTTTGTACCATACCATCTCTTTCTTACTAAGTGAAGCCAGTCTTTACCAAAATAATCAAATATCCTTCATAACTACCCTTTCAAGAAGAAAACAACGAATTCCGTTTATAAGGTTGGAACATAGCTCAAAGTGCAGCCAACACATCAACTTTTATCAATCTTGGGGCAGTTAATTCAAGCCTACATCATTTCATTATATAAGACAAAGATGGTATCTAAATGAAATTAAAAGGCAGATTCACCAAGAATAAAAAGGACATGGTTCTTCATATGTGTCGTTAGCCAGTGGAAATAATTGCTTCCTGGACAATGGAGGCTAACAGCTTGCAGAGGGGGGCGTACATGATGTAGATGTAATACTCCACAGATAAAAAGGTCATTTATTCCACCAGGTGTCACATTGGTGTACCTCCACCATCGCAATCAGAAAGACACCTCCATGCCCTCTCCCTATTTATGTGAAAGTGGGGAGAGAGAATTGAATCTACTCCTGTTGCTCTCAGACCTTCATCTGATCTTGACAATGTGGTGGCAATTATAGTGGACGTGAAAATGGGCACTGGGTGACCTATTTATTTGTCCATTTCCATGTCCTTATTCTCCCCTAGGGGAGTCATCACAGTGTGGATCAAGCTGCAGTGGCAAAGCCCAGCAATTCCAGCACTCAGGAGGCTGAGGCAGGAGAAGGATCTCAAATTGGAGGCTAGCCTGAGCCATACGTGAGACTACATACCAAAAAAGAAACAAACAAAAACAAGACATAAGGAAATACAAACGGCCACTTGAACCTGACAAAGGTTTTTAAGGGAATTGCAAAATCAATTAAGCATTTCGATCTTTTAAAGACATACGTGTGTGTGTGTGTGTGTGTGTGTGTGTGATGGGAAATAAAAGAAGCCAGAGCCGTGGATCAGGAAACAGGAACAAAAATCACTTCAGTACATCAAAGAAGTCTTCCTTTAGTATATCTTCAGAGAAAGTGAAATTGACTGTTAAAATACCTATAAAAGTTTTAAAGGCATTCATGAATTTTAATTTATCACAATGGTATTAAAAATATAGCCCTTTGTAGCCATAGAGGCACTGAGAACTTTGTAACAGGAAAGTTTCCTGGTGTTAATTTGAACCTTTAATTAATTATAACCTTTTAGAAAGAGGCTATTCAACTGCTTAAAAAAGACAAAAAGGTTACATAGAAATGATGAAAAACAAGACTCAGGGCCAATGCGCAGCGAAGCCACACACTGGCGAGCAACATCCCCCGGTGATGAGTCAGCACTTCTGTGATTACAGGTGGAGAAAGCAATAAAATCTTGCTGAGTTTAGTCATTGAAATTATATGGTTTCATAAATAGTATAATGTTGTTCTCAGCAGGCAAATGTGATATTTTAATGACATCCGTATTATAACACACACCAATTCTCAAGGTCAACAGAGCTCTTTTCAGCATGGGCACCTGGAGCCCTGCACTGAGGCTGGAGATGAATAATTCAGGCTCTGAAGAGATGAGAGAGTATGTCACAGCAACCTACTAATGAGGAGAAAATGGTTTTCTGGTAGGTCTAAGGCATGTGCATGTTTGAGCAAACAGGAACTCATGTAGGTGACCAAGACTTCCGATGCAAGCAGACCCAGTCAAGAGCTTGTCATAACACAGGAAGCTGACCTGCACAGAGACCAAGAGCCTGAATTTACAGCTGTGGTAAGATACAAGTCAACAAGTCAGCTTGGCACAGTGGCACATGCCTGGCATCCTAGCAGTTGGGTGAAAGTGGAAGGATTGCTAGTTCAAGGCCAGCTTGACCTTGTAGCAAATTCTAGACCAGACTGGCCTACAAAGTAAGACTCTGCCTCAAAAGCAAATCAAAATAATAATAATAGCAACAACAGCAGCAACATTCCCGTCAACACACTCCTTTGTTAGTCTCAGCTGATGGGGGAAGTACTTCTGTGTAGGTTTATGTTATTGATTGTTAAATAAAATACTGTTTAGCCAATGAGACAGCAAGTAGACAGGACTAGGAGTCAAAGAGGATTCTGGGAAATGTAGTAGAGCAGTGTGATCTAGGCCGGAAGTGACCTAGCAAGGAGACTCATATTTAAGCAAAGGAGAAACAGGAAACATCCCTTTTCCCCCTTCCTCCTCCAGCGGCAGGATGTGAGCCATCAGCAAGGAGGGACGCCACTAAGGAGTCCGATAAGATAAATCTTATAAAATATATAGATTTAAGATAACTAAGACTGAGGTAAGCCAGGTGGTGGTGGCGCACGCCTTTAATCCCAGCACTCGGGAGGCAGAGGCAGGCGGATCTCTGTGAGTTTGAGACCAGCCTGATCTACAAGAGCTAGTATCAGGACAGCCTCCAAAGCCACAGAGAAACCCTGTCTCGAAAAACCAAAAAAAAAAAAAAAAAAAAAAAAAAAAAAGACTGAGCTAACAGATGAGAATCCTAGTCATTGGCCAAGCAGCTTTGAACCTAATACAAGTTTCTGTGTATTCATTTGGGCCTACCTCGGGCGGGTGGCTGTCGTAAAGCTCACACGTGGCTGTGGGGCTCAGGCGGCTTTTGGCGGAAAGATTTATCGTAACACTCAGCCAACAAGGCCCTGTTTATCTGATCTGGAAGTTGGGAGGAAAGGCAATAATACAGGTACATCCACAGCCCTCCTGAGCATCCTTTGGGGGGGCTAGACTTCTTAGTCATTAGCAACATTCCTCCCAGGTGTGCTTCCTTCCTGAGAACCTCTGCCCGTCCACGGCCAGGACTGGTATGAAAATTTCACTTCTATAAATGGCACATAATTGTCCCTTTAAAAAATGTCTTCTTTGGCTTCATGGTCAAGGGCACACTGGCTGCTCTTCTAGGTGACCTGGTTCAGTTTCCAGCACCTACATGGCAGCTAAGAACTGTCTACAATTCCAGTTCCAGAAGATTCAGTACTCTCTCCTGACCTTCATAGGCACTGTACATACATGGTGTACAGACATGCATACAGACAAAATACCATATGCATAAAATAATTTTTAAAATGTTTCTTATAACATGATAAGTACAATTAATAATAATAAGTACTGCAAACTTAAAATTAACAGAATAGGTTTTAAGTATTCTTCACACAAAATATGTATATATATATATATATACATATATATATATACATACATACATATATACACACATATATATGGCTATTCAAACATCTACTGAATATCATAAATAATTTGTTAATTAAAATTTCTCATGCATGGGCCACTTGATAGTTCACAATTTCTTGAATCAATTTGGTTGAGTGTTTCTTTATTATCTGTTATATCAGCTTGACCTATCTGGTTTAGGCCTTTTTTTTGTTTTGTTTTGTTTTGAGATAGGGTCTCATTATGTAGACCAGGCTGGTCTTGAACTCAGAAAGATCTTCTCCCTGTGCCTCCAGGGTGCTAGGATTAAAGGCATATGTCACCACATCCAGACCTTTCAGTCTGGTCTACAAAGTGAGTCCAGGACAGTCAGAGCTATGTAGTGAGACCCTGTCTATAAGACAGAAAGATGGGGGGGGGAGGAAAGAAGAAAGGAAGGAAAGAAGAAAGGAAGGAAGGAAGGAAAGAAAGAAATCACCTCAGTATTTGAAAACCAGCATCACTAACAATTAATTACTAACAATATAAATCAGACAACCTATTTGTTGAAAGTTTTGAAAAATACACATTGTCTTGAAAAACCATTGTAACTCTATATCACATGGTGAGAAAAATTCTTATATTCATGGACCAAAGTATACTGTATGTTAGTATCACAAACATGTATGCAATAACTCATAGAATCCCAAAGATGACACCTAAGGCTCAAAATAGGATCAGGACTTACAATTATGCTGAGAAAAATGCTCTACGTATCTTTCTTGTGAAATGTAGCAATATAAAAGAATGCAATATAAACCATATTTCAGGAAGAGAGTAGCAAAGAGATAAAGTTAAAATGGAATGGTTGCACAGCTAAGATCTAAATATCTTCAAATTCTACTCATGAAGAAATCAGGAATGCTCACACTGTACATTTTACAATCAACAAATCTCGGGAAACTCAATTACTCTGAGGCAAAGGTCACTTTCCCTAGCTTCTGTGTCCCTTAAATCAATATTTCTAGAGACTTATTACATGTTACTAGATGTGCTGTCCTGTCAGAAATAAAAGGGGAAGTTTTGGTTTGTGCTCTTCTATTGCAGGCCTTGAGTCGAGGGTTAAAGAATAGATGGCTTATTTAGGCAGTGGACCTGGGAAACACCATCAGCAGAGTGATGAAGAGAGGCAGAGAAGGCTAGAGACCTGATACAGGGTGCACTATCAAGCCAGTTACCACAGAGGAAGAAGACAATTAGGGCATTACCAAGAAATGTGCTTTAGTTCCCTAACTAGGAGGCCACAAAGGACATGTCTGCCATCTCCTCTAGGCTTGGTTGAGTACTGCTTTGAGAAACATTAGCTCCCTCATTCTTACAATTTGCCTGCCATCAGGTCCCGCTCATTCCCATAGCCCACCATGACCATAATCACCCTGCACATGTAGCCTATGGCCAAAGAAATATACGTGTTCAGAGACAGCAACCTTTGCAGTGTGCTGGAGCTTACGGGAAAGCTGGAGCTTACGGGAAAGACAGCATGTGCTATACACTAAAGAAAGCATAACTCCTTATCCTCACGTTGGTTATTCAAGATGCACTTTATTATATCAAAAGTTGCAACAAGACCCCCTTAAAACTTACAGAGATTGTGCTAACCTCAACTAGCATCCAGGAGAGCTATTGACCAGCAGATCTCGTGTAGGGAAAAGCTATTCCAGATAGATCAATATTAGTCATAAAAACTAGGTCGATTATGATCCTCATACCTTTCTAAATGGAACCAATGGCTCCCTGGTGATGGCTCGGCCCATATTCCCATCCCAGTCTATGTCATAAATCATGTCCACACCGAATCTCGTATCCACCTTGATCTGGTGGGAAGGACATTGAAGACTAGGAAGATTCATGTTGTCACATGAAACAAGATCTGGGACAGCTCCTTGGGGATTTTACCTGGGAGACATGAATTCATATAGGTAGTTAGCATAAGGAATGGAGATATAATGGTGTTAAAGAGAAATCGAGAGGCATTCGTCTGTAACCCCAGAAAATGAGAGTCTGAGGTAGAATTCCAGGACTGAGGCCAACCAGAGCTACACAGTGGGATCCAGGGCATCCTTGACCTATACAGGGAAACTTGGTCTCAGAAGGCAAAAACCAAGTGTGTGTGTGTGTGTGTGTGTGTGTGTGTGTGTGTGTGTGTGTGTGAGAGAGAGAGAGAGAGAGAGAGAGAGAGAGAGAGAGAGAGAGAGAGAGTATGAGAGAGAGAGTATGAGAGAGGGAGGAGAAAGTATGTGTGTATGAGAGAGAGAATGTGTGTGTGTGTGAGAGAGAGAGAGAGAGAGAGAGTGTATATGAGAGAGGGAGGAGAGAGTGTGTATGAGAGAGAGAATGTGTGTGTGTGTGTGTGTGTGTGTGTGTGTGTGTGTGTGAAGAAGAGACAGAGAGATATCAGAGTTAGAAGGAAGTAGTGTAGAGTCTGTGAGGGATCTTGCCAAGATTAAATTATGGCCAAGCAAAATCTAAACAAAAACTACCCACTTGCTTAAAGGGTAAAGTAGAAGAAAATAATGATTAGCATATTGATCAGGCTACAACTGGACATAAAGAAATAGCAGATGCCCTGATTGCTGAGTGAGACAACCAGTTGGAACTCTAGGATAAGGGTTCATAAACTGCTAGCCCTTGGCCCATTAAAGCCATGTTAGAGCCAGAAATGCCTTTTGGTTCTTGGGCTTGTGAAGTCTGGCCTGCTTTAGCTGTAGTCTTGAAATTCCATGAAGCATGCTCTCAGTCCTTACCTAAGATCCTTCCTTCCTGAATTTGTTTAAGAATATTGCTGTGGCTTGCAAGGCATGCCACAAAACTCTTCTCCAGAACATTCGAGAAATGGTAAACCTTCTGCAAGGTAATTTCCACCCTGATTCTGCATAAAAGCAAAGGCCCTTGGTGTCTCTAAGAAATTACCCAATCAGCTCTCTTCCCAAGTTCCCTTTCCCCAACAACCCAAGCTTCAACTCCTAAGTACAAAATGTTCTGATTTCAAAAGCAAAAATGGAGAATGAGCCAGCAAATAAATGCACGAGGGGCTTGGTGGTAAGCGGGGAAGATGCTGAGGACCCCTCACATGTCTCCTTGACTATGTATCTCCCTGTATGGTAAGGGATTATCTAATAGGAATGTGCCTTGGATTGGCATAATGGGCAGAAGTTAGGCTTTGGCTTCATATACACGTAAGTCACATCCCACCCTACTGCTTTCCATGTATGACAGGAAGGACAAATATCTCAAATGTCGTGGGCCCAGTTCTCTCAGTTTTTTTTTTAAAAGGTTTATTATGTACACAGTGTTCTGACTGCATGTTTGCCTGCAGGTCAGAAGAGGGCACAGATCTCATTACAGATGGTTGTGAGCCACCATGTGGTTGCTGGGAATTGAACTCAGGACCTCTGGAAGAGCAGTCAATGCTCTTAACCTCTGAGCCATCTCTCCAGTCCCCCTGTTTCCTAATTTTTAAAATGAAAAGAATAACATATAGCCTACAGCATTATTTAAGTGACTGAATGTAATGCTTGAAACAATAGATTACAAATGTTCTATTTAGTAAAAGAAAGAAAGCCACAGGGAAGTACGAGCTGCTGCTGCCTCCCTCACTTAGCTCGATTAACTCTCAACCCAGTTCTGATTGAGGGGAACTAGAATTTAGAATTTCTGTACAGTTGATTTCCTTGTATAGTTGACAGTGCACGAAGCTCCCCAGACCCATAGGCTCCCCTGAAACTGTATCAGGCTTCACCCCTGACTTTACAACTGAAAAACCTGGGGATGAGAGTTTCTGTGACTGACTGGGGTTCTCCAAAGGTCATGGCAGAGGCAGGAAGAGACCTTGTATGCCCACACTTCCCATAGGGTATTTCTCCCACTAAAACCTTCTAAGAGTTTCAAATTGTAGATCAAGTCCTCTGCTCAGAATAAAATCAATTTCCTGAGAATGTCTCATCTCTTTTCCAACCCATGATACCTAAGAATACAGTGACTTACACACTCAGAGGTGTGGCTGTTGGGCATGGGCATGGCACTCTCTCCTGGCAGAGGGAGCGCTGTTCTCTTGGCCAGCGTCCTGCAGGTGTGGGTTAAGGGTGCCTGCCTCTAGCTTTGTACTCTCCCTGTGCTGCTGCATCGGGCTTCTCCCGAGACTACTCTCCCTGAAGGCTGCTAAGGAGCCTGCTCCTCCAGCAGATGTTGGTTAGATGGATTTTTAAACGCGTGGATGCTAAAACGGGAACTCACTGAGACAGATGGGATGTTGAGGGAAATGAAGTGTCCCTTTGTGGGCAACGGCTTCTTTACTGGTGATGGGTAAATTACAGGTCAGTTTGCTGATGGTCTGTGAAAATCAATAGTCCAGGCTACCCAGAGTGCAGAAAATTAGGCCACAGATCTACCAGATGGAGGAACCAGAAAATCTCTTCCCAGATCATCGCCTTGGCTTTTCCACCCATGAAGGTGTGCTGGGGGGGTTTCATTTAATGTTCTTGAACAGTAAGTCCACATTTTAAGCATATTTAATTAAATATATCTCCACCACAGGCTGCAAAACTTCATTGTGGCTTTCAGACCAGGCCTCAAAAAAAAAATCACCCAGATTAGCAAATAATATGTTTTCTCATAGTGCTCACTCTAAAATATCAGCCACAAAACAATTTTAAAATACTTGATGAGGGAAATGCACATCATTTAGATTTTGAAATACTTAAGTATAAAACTCTTTTATATAAGTCCATCTTTGTATATCATTCACATTTCTTAACAGAGAACAGGGCAGCAATGATATGGACACATCCTTGCATTAAAAGAGAAAAATGACATTTAAAAGTGTAAGAACCCTGATGTCATTGATCTTTCTCCCGTGGCTGTAAGTGTTTCTAGAAGAGGAAGAAAAGCTGACTATTCTGGACCAATATTTTTACTTCAAGGGATTGAAATAAAGTCATGTCTGGCAGACAACACAGCAATCTCCAGCAAGCTGATCTGCCTCTAGGAGGAGTGGAGAGTTATCTTTTCAAAATTATTCACAAAGATGGACTGCCGTCCATCAGAACTATAAATAAAGGGCCCTCTCACCAGGACAGTTAACAAGACTCACCAGTGTCTGTAATAGAAATGTCTTCAAGTTTCCCTTTATAGTTTTGAAGTGCACTCTTAAATTGGGTATGAGAGTAAAACTTAAAACAGAAATTTTGAACAATATAGTTAATGAGTGGGGTCACAGGCTATTGGGAGTTTAAGAAACGGGAGTTTTTCTTTATACTAATGAACTATAAAGCAGTTAATGAGTGAAGAAAAACTTTGACTGGGGGGGGGGCGGGGAGTGTGATAAGATCTTCGTCTCCCTAGGGCAGAGCTGGGGGATTGATTTAACTAAAACTCTGGAAAGATCCACTTAGCACAGGTGGTGCTATTGATGACCCATCGGTGGCTGTCTGAAACCAGTCCATGTCCTCTGCAATAACTGTAAAGGTTGATCTACCCCTGGAGGCTCAGATCCAGCAGAAGTTAAAGCAGAAAACCGTGGGAAGCCTGAGACAAATGGAAGCAACAATGATCACAGCCTGTTCTAGTCTTAGCTGTTAATAAATGGACAAGTCTATGTAATCGGATGATTATTTTGTTCTGTGTTGTATTGGAAAATTAAGCTGAGGAGGATTCATTCTGTTGTCCTGGAATATGAAAGGATGTGGATTCTTGAATTAAAACAATCAGACACAAAGACAACCCCAAAGTACTATCTATCCAAAGTACAGCCACAGGGCAAACTGGCTCCTGATGCTGACTGCCGGGAGACTGCATCTTGTCTTCGCCTGCTGCTCCTCGAGTGTATTCTGATGGTCACATCAATCTGAACCCTTGTCTTCTTCATACCTCTGGTTAGCTGGGTCAGAGGCAGATGTGTGATGAAGTTAGGAGGACAAAGACTCTTGGGGACAACTACCTAGAAGGAGAAGAGGGTCGAGTACTGTACAAGGAGAGCTGTCAGTCTGCTGTGTGGAACTGGCGAAATTTCTGCCTGCTCAGTGGGAGTACACAGCTGAGACCGGTCACTGCAACAGCCCCAAGACAGGCAGAGCTGGCCAGTCCTTCATATCAGTTACTGTCAGTCATTTCCTGGAGCCGCTTTGTCGTACTCAGCTCAGGAGCCTAAGCAGACCTGGAGCTAAACCATCTGGAGCAGAGTTATCAGATGGTCAACTCCTGTGGCACAGCACTGAGGTCTTCCCTGAAGAGCATTTGAGTGACTTATGGATCCACACAGTGCAAGAGGTGGCGTGTGGCTGTGTCTTGCTAACTGATAACATAATACATAGATGTCTTATATTTTCAATAAAAACTGTGTTTGCTAAGAAAGAGAATGTGGGGTACACTGAGATATTTCAGGGTCTACCCACACGGAACACCCACATTGTATGAGCTGAATCCATGAAAAATAGAAGAGCATTTCTTTTTCTTTTCTTTTCTTTTTTATTTTTATTTTTTGGCATTTTTCACAAAACAAAAAGTTAAGGACTGCAGAGATGATGGCCCAGGGGTTGAGACTGTTCTTCCAGAGGACCTGGGTTCAATTCCCAGCACCCACATGGCAACTCACAGCTGTCTGTAACCTCAATTCTAGGGTATCATGCATCCTCACACAGACACACATGCAGGCAAAACACCAGTGGACATAAATAAATCAATAAATCTTTTTTTTAAAGTTAATATGTAATTTTCTATTTGTAATCTTATATTATTTTCTTAAATCTCATTGTACTATTACATGGGCATATGAGAATGAGATGAAGTCTGATTTAGCACAAATCAGACTTTCTGTTTTCCTGTATTCATTTGCCAGGCTTGAGTCTACAAATAACACCGTGGCATCTAGGTGTTCTACTATGCAAGTGTGAATGAAAATGATACTGGAGCAGTGTGGTTCCCATAGACTAGTGCTGTAATCACCAGCCACAGGAAAGCTCACAATCTAACCTCAAAGTTCACCAGACATCGTGGAGCTAATATCTCTCCTGTATGTTGGCTTGGGTCCAATGCAGAATGCAGAACCTCGTGAGGTTCTCTACTTAGGTCCCCAGGCTCAATGCACTTATTTTACTTAGTCTCAGTTTCCACCTATACATATTAGGATCATCTGCTGCCAAAAACCTAAACCTAGAACTGAAGTATACCTTCTGGATTCCAACACACACACACACACACACACACACACACACACACACACACACACACACACGCGCGCGACACACACAACACCACACACACACCACACACACACACACGCGCGCGCGGTGTGCGCACACACACACGCGCGCGCGCGCACACACACACACACGCGCGCGCACACACACACTCACACACACGCACACACACACACACACGCACGCGCACACACACACACGCACACGCACACACTACACATTTTCAACTCTTCTTCCTGACCTTCTCCCTCATAACCTCACACACCATGTGCTTTCCCAGCCCATCAACCTGGCCTGGTTCCAAACCAGAGGCCTCCAAGCTTGCCCTGTGTTGTCACCACCCTAGTATTAAAATACATCATATGTAGGAGCAGTTTTAGAAGTTCAGGACAGAGTCTGTCGTATGTAGCAGGGAAGTTCTGAGAGTAGGAGGGAACAGCAAACATTTGAGGGGTGTCTCATTAGAAACAGCCTAGTGCATGGTGAACAGTGAGCGGCAGTCTACCCACTGCTCCTATTGCCACAGGTAATAAAGGGTTAATACTAAAACAGTCTAGTAACAGCTTCCTGAATGCCCACAGCAGGAGACACTTGTCCAGTTACACAGTTCATCTTCCTTGTTTGGAAATAGCAGCCTTCTTCCCTTTTAAAGTTTTATCTTCCTGCCACAGCCTTGATGGAATGGTCATCCAAGGCATCCATCTTTGCATTCCTAAACTACAACAAGAACATCTAGTCCAAGTGGACCAACCAAGCTCAGAATAGGAAGACAGAAAAAATGAAGATGTATTCATTTATTCATTTATTAACATAAGATGTCTCGACAAAATAGTCAGATGGTTTTTTAGTCCTCAGGAGCTGCTGCTCTCTCTTGACCATGCTTTTCAAGGAATAGAACAATGTTCAGTTGCAATCATTTAATAAACTCTCTCACACAGGGATAGTAAGTAAACTATTAATCAATCAATGGATTCCATCAAAATCAGAATCACATTTCATTTACACAGTCAACAAATTCTTAAAATGACTGGGAAATGGGCTGGAGATGGCTGAGTGGTGAAGACTACGCACTGCTCTTCCAAAGCACCTGAGTTCAGTTCCCAGCACCCACATTGAGCAGCTCACAACTGCCTCTAACTCCAGCTCCAGGGCGTCTGATGCTCTCTTTGAGCCTCTGCAGTCTAAAAAAAAATTAATGAGAATTACAATTTGTTATGGCCATGACAGTGTAACAGGGATCTATTCTACTCTATGCCTGAATTAACAAAAACAACAAAGACAAAATACTGGAGAAACAATGGTCTTCAAGACAGAAGACCTAAGTCAATGAAGGGAAGCGATCCGGAAGGAGAAACGTGCAAGATAACCCTGGCTGTTATCTCAGTCCACTCCCTGGAGAGCCGGCACATAGAAAGCTCCCCTAGAGCTGGGAAGAGCAGGGCTTCCTGAGTTCCTGTCAGAACGCCAAAAGAGGCAATTACATAGAGAATTCAATAGACCACTGAGGAGCCACTCTCATCCACAGTCAGTTTGTCTGTTTGTTTCGGTTTGTTGGTGATGGTGGTGGTGGAGGTGGTGGAGGTGATGGTGGCGGCGGTGGAGGTGGTGGAGGTGATGGTGGTGGTGGTGGTGGTGGTGGTGGCGATATTGGAGGTGGTGGTGGTGTTTTTCTATGTAGTGCAGGGCAGCCTCAAATTCATCATCCTCTCACCTCAGTTTGATATGGCATAATCTGCCACCACATCTGGCACCCTTCATGTTTACCAGAGCCTTGACCGGTGCACATAGCTGAGGGAATTACTGGAGGCTGGAAAGGAAGCACCTAGTAGGATCAGAGGAAATAGCGTGCAAAGAGCTCTCAGGGCCATGCATGACATTCCTTCCCCACAGCCAGTGGGGGCCTCAAACTCATGGGGCCCTTTGTAGAGTGCCAGAGACAGTCTTCCTCACAGTGGGACAAAAGTCTTCATCTGGTTAAAGTTCTAGTTCTTGCCTAAGACAAGATTAAATACAAAACCTGAAAGGCTCAGGTTTTGTCAAGTGAGTTAGCTGCCTTCTATTTTAAAAATAGACAGGGGGCTGGGATACAACATGTGCTTAGCATGTCTGATACCCTGGGTTCAATATCAGCACTCCCATAAGAGAGGGGAAATTTGAATGTAGGAATAAAAAGTATATCTAGCATCCCAAAAGATAAAACTCATAATCTCGGAATTCCAGAAGAAAAACTGCCAGGCATACAATTAAGCAGGACCAAGAATGAAGAGAAAAACCCATCAGAGTGGGTGTGCAATGCACACGTGTGCGTGAGAGAGAATGCATGTGTGTGAGTGTGTGTACCTGAATTTATGTGTGTGAGTGTATGTAAGGGTACATGCATGTGTGTGGTGGCACAGAAGATTTTAGAAGTGAATCTTCTGTCATCATCCTCATCACAAGACATGCCGGCCTACCACTACTATTTGGTAAATGGATGAAGCACCAAACTTCCACATGAAGTCAAGTGTCTATAGCTCAGGTCTGGAGCACTCAGACCTCATCAGAGAAGTTACATTGTGTGTGTTGGGGGGTGGCACCATACAAACTCACAACTGGCCAAAGGACAGAGAACACTCTAGGTTGTTCAGCCATAAATGGGACATCTGTATCTTTCTCCATCACCTAAAGGCTCGGGAGACATAGAGGATGGGTGGGGCAGGGGCGGGGCAGGGACAGAAGGATTCCTAAGAGCCAGAGGTCAGGGAGGATGTAGACCAAACAGTGTTTTCTGGACACCACATTGACAGTTGATGGTTTTGGGGGGAGGGGAGTCCCTTTCCTTCAAGGATGTGGGCCCTGGTAGTAGGTACAGTATACTCTAGAGGAGAACCCACACCCATGAGTTTATAAGCAGCACAAATTAGAGCTGGCAGGCTTTTAAAACAAACAAGACAGGAAGTTGGGAGAGGAGGAGAAGGGGGGTCTCTGAGAGAAGTTAGGAATGGAGGGGGGAGTGATATGATGGAAATACATCGTATGTATTCTCAAAGATTAATAATAAATACAATTTTTTAAAAACCAACCTGTCCAGAGATACGCTTCTACCAAATGCATTTCAAATAGGAACATCATTTTGATGTTAGCACACGTGAGTGTTTGATTCAGAGTCCACTGACAGGGGGGTTAGGCATCCTATCTCTGTCTATTTGAGTTATAGATGCACAAAGCCCTGGACTCAGGCTGCTCAGCCTCTCACTTCTCCCTTCCTGTCTGTATGCCTCTCCATTGCTGTCTCCATGTACATCATTTCAAAAAGAAAACAAAAGTAGAAGCCTCAGAAACAGACAGCTGGAATCAAGAGGTCCACTTTAGTACCCTGCCACTCGTTATCCCCCAAGTGGCTGCTAGTGACTGCGCTGCCACCGTGGATTTCAGTCACCATGTGATTTAGCTGGGGACAGATGTATCATGAAACTTTTCTCATAGAAATTGTCAGGGGAATAGGGGGCTTTGAAATGCCACCTCTTCTGCAGGCAAAGGAAACTTGACTCTTTAGTGAGTGCCCCCTGCTTTGATATTATGCTCAGACATCTTCATCCTAAGAGAGAAGCATTATGGGTAAACATAAAGTTTTAATATTGGGAATGGTTAGGCAACACATCAAGCAGTGGCATCTTTCTCCTCTATCTTTAGTATATTCTAAGATCAGTTATATTTAATGCTTCTGATTCCAGCAAGCCCCCAAGCTTAGTAAAATAAATACAAAGACTCAGTGGAAAATCTAGACCGCTGGAATTTAAAGAAATTGTTTGGCCCAAACTTCCACTCAAAACATCAATCCCTTTTATTACACTCTTTGTTAAAGATTTTGATTATTCATTCCCTCATTTTATGTGTGTGTGTATTGTGTGTATGTGTGTGTGTATGTGAGTGTATGTGTGTGTGTGTATGTGTGTGTGTGTATGTGAGTGTATGTGTGTGAGTGTGTGCATGTACGTGTGTATGTGTGTGAGTGTGTGCGTGTACATGTGTATGTGTGTAAGTGTGTGCGTGTGTATGTGTGTGAGTGT
>NC_048601.1:88944420-89026920 GCF_003668045.3 Cricetulus griseus
GTGGAAGTCAAAGGATGACTCTCTGGAATTGTTTCTCTTCTTCCACCATGTAGGTCTCCAGGGTTGAACTCAGGTCACTCTGGTTCAGCAGCAGGTGTCTTTATCTGCTAATCCACCTCACCAGTTCAAAAATGTGTTTTGAATTATGTGTATGTGTGTATCTATGTGCAAGTGTGTGCATGAGGGTGCCAGCAGACACCAGAGGCGTGCTGGGTTCCCCGGGAACTGGAGGGACAGACAGCTATGAGCCACCTGACAGGGGTGCCTGGAACTGAAACTGGGTCCTCTTCAAGAAAAGTGAGAGGTCTTAACCACTGAGCCATCTGTCCAGCCCCCTCAATATAACTGAAGTCACAGAGGAGCAAGGACGATCCCTAAGACAGTGTCTTGCTAACTCACAACCCATGCAGATGTGTTTTGGAGAGCACCCCATAGGAAACTCACACCAGTGCAAGACAACCTGAAGCAAAAGTAAAACAGAAACCAAAACCACAGCAAGAAGGCGGAGCCTGTGACCAGAATTCCAAAGACCAGCTGACCTAAGCCAGAGTCAATAATAAACTTTGGAACTCAGATGGCAAATGAAGGCAAACACAATAGGAAGTAACTTTCCCTCACCGTAATCAGTCACATTTTCCCTGTATTTGCTTAGCACGATTTTTATGATCCTTATTCTCAACCTGTGGTCCTCTATTTGCTCCTGTTTCCTCTCAGCGCCCTGTGGAGCCTCTCCTGAAAGCATCCCAAACTTGGGATGACATGCCTGTTCATCTTGCTATGACAAAATACTGCACACTGAGAAATTTGCAAAGAATAGAAAATGATGTCCCACATATCTGACTGCAGCTTGGGAAGTCTAATATCAAGGTGCTGGCAGATTTCGTCTATTGAAGATCCAGTCAAAGAGGGCAATCCACATGCTACCCCCTCTGTAAGGGAAGAACATTGAATCCTCATATGGCAGGCACAAGGGATGAAGGGCAAAAAGACCTAGCTATTTACGGTGTTGGAAGAAGCTGTGCAGGCCTCTTGGGGAGAAAAATCATCTGCACAGTGGAGTCTGCGTGCTATTATGGGGACCTGCCAGGCAAGATGTCCCCACTGGAGAATACTGGCATGACTGCTATAGGGGCTAATAAACACTTTCTGATTGGATTTCAGACCTGCTCCAAAAGAAAGAATGAATGCCTGGTACTTTAAGCCTGGTCAAAAGCCCAGGAGCTCACACATTCTTAGTGGGGAACCCACTGATGTTTGTTGTTGTTTTTGTTAAGTGATTGTATGCGAAGGGTGCAGTAAAGAAGCTGTTGATCGATGTTCATAGCAACACTATTTGTAATAACCAGAAACTGGAAGCAGCCTAAATGCCCCTCAACTGAGAAAATGTGGTACATTTACACAATGGAGTACTACTCAGCAGAAAAAAAACAAAACAAAAAAAAAAACACTGGAATCTTGAAATTTGCAGGAAAATGGATGGATCTAGAAGAAACCATTCTGAGCGAGGTAACCCAATCACAAAAAGACAAACATGATATGTACTCACTCATATGCAGATTTTAGACATAGAGTAAAGGATTACCAGCCTACAATCCACACTGCCAGAGAAGCTAGTAAACAAGGAGGACCCTAAGAGAGACATACATGGTCCCCTGGAGAAGGGGAAAGGGTCAAGATCCCCTGAGCAAATTGGGAGCACGGGAAGAGGGGGGAGGGAGCTACGAGAGTGAGAAGGGGAGAAGAGGAGGGATGCAGAGGACATGAGGGAGCAGAAAGTCAGGCGAAGAATAGAAGATAAAACAAGAATGGAGATACCATAATAGAGGGAGACATTTTAGGTTTACAGAGAAATCAGGCACTAGGGAAATGTCTGGAGATCTACAAAGATGACACCAGCTAACAATCTAAGCAACAGAGGAGAGGCTACCTTAAATGCCCTCCCCTGATATTGAGATTGATGACTGACTTATATGCCATCCTACAGCCTTCATCCAGCAGCAACACCCACAACTTATCACTGAACTGAACTGGAATCCAGTTGCAGAGAAGGACTAGGGAAGAGCAAAGGGGTTCAGACCAGGCTGGTGAAACCCACAGAGACAGTTGACCTGAACACTGGGGTACTCTTGCTCCCCAGACTGATAGCTGGGATACCAGCATGGGACTGATCCAGACCCCAGGAACATGGGTTTCAGTGAGGAAACCTCGGAAATCTACGGGACCTGCTGTAGTAGTTCAGTATTTATCCCTAGCATAGGTGTGGACTTTGGGAGCCCATTCCACATAGAGGAATACTCCCTGAGTCTAGACACATGGAGGTGGGCCTAGGCCCTATCCCAAAGGATACAATAGATTCTGATGACACCCCTACATCCCTATGGAAGGCCTCCCCATCCAGGGGGAGCAGAAAGGATATGTGATAGGTAGGGTTTTAGTTGGGGGGTGGTAGGGGAGGAGGGGAGGGAGAAGGGAACTGGGATTGTAATGTAAAACAATTTTGTTTCTAATTCAAATAAAAAAATCTGCAAAAAAAAAAAAAAAAAGAAAAAGAAAAGTAAAGAAACTGTTGATATGCTGCTCCATTAGTGGGAAGGTTTTTATTGTGGGTGAGACAGAGAAAAGATCCAGATGCATCTAGAAGAGTCCAAAGCAGAGAGAAAAGAATCAGATGGGGTGTGGCCAGGGCTTAGGAAGCAAGAGAGCTGGGGAGAGTAGTGGAGACAGCAAAAAAATAACACATAGCCAAGGTAGCAGGATAGCTTAAGAGAGCAGCACTCTATATCCAGAGAGCAGTAGATAAATCACACGGATTATGAGGAATAGCTGGGTGGGTGGTGCCTTTGGACCTAACAGTGACAATATTATTAAACTACCTTTTAGATATTTGTGTTTATAGTACTGCTCTCAACCTTGCTTCTTTTTTGCAGGGGAAGCTGTTAACGCAGAGATTATACAACTGCCCAACTTGCTGAGAATAATTGACTGCTCGACGTCTATCCTTAAAGGAGCCATCTAAACAACACACACAAACAAGGCTCAGGAACTGTTTCAGAAGGGCCCAGAAAGAATGGAGGATGGGGAAAGTGCGACATGACCATTACATCCATCAGCTGTGGTTGCCTGCACCAAAGTCACTCAGCATTTCAGCATAGATGGGAGAGCCGAGGAGCCGCTGGCAGCTGACGGCTGCAGGGGGAGAAAGTCGTTTTTCTTTGAGTGTGTGGCAGCTGGTCAGTTCACCATGCTCCTGAGAACGCCCCACACCCATGTGCGTGGGGCACCACTAATTGGTCTCAGTGAGCTATTTAAAAATGAAAGTGGTGGGGGAGGGGGAGGGGAGACATGGCTCAGCAGTTAAGAGCACTGATGCTCTTCCAGAGGACCCAGGTTCAATTCCCAGCACCCACATGGCAGCTCACAACTATCTGTATCTCCAGTTCCAGGGGACCCAACACCCATGGCAAAACGCCAATGCACATAATATAAAGAATAAGGAAATTTATTTTAGAAAAGAAGTAAAAATGAAAGAGTTTGGGATGATGGCTCAGTGGGTAAAGTCACTTGTTACCAAGCCTGATGTCTCGAGTTCAATCCTTGGAAACTTGTAGTGCAAGGGGAGAACCAACTCCAAAGAACTTTCCCTCACTTCCACACATGAACCACAGCAGGCGTATCCCCTACACACAGAAGAAATAATGTAAAAAAAAAAAAATCTTTTAAGGGAAGAAGAACTCAGAAGGTAGAGGCAAGAAGGTCTCGGAGCTTGAGGCCAGCCTGATCTACATAGCAAGTTCTAGGCCAGTCGAGGCTACATAGTGATGCCCAGCATCAAAAATTAATTAATTAATTTTTAAAAAGAACAGTAAAGGGAAGGTCGGGCAGTGGCGGCGGTGGCACACATCTTTAATCCCAGCACTTGGAAGGCAAAGGCAGGTGGATCTCTGTGAGTTTGAGGCCGGCCTGGTCGCCATGCAAGAGCAAATTCAGGACAACAAAGAGGAGTCCCAGCTCAAAAAACCAAAACAAAAAAAGAAAGACAAACAAACAGATAAAGACAATAAAGGGAAGAGGACATGAAGGCGGGAGCGAGTATGGGAAGAAGAGGTCTTGGGTGGTGTGGAGGGGAGGTTGGGTATGGATGTGATCAAGCTACCTGTATGAAATGGTTTCAGAATAAAGAAAATGTTCTTAAAAACATAAAATGAGGGAGCCACATCCTTCAGTCCTTCCATAGACTCACTGACCCTGCTCAGGAGGCTCCACCCTCATGATTTACCCACCTCCTGTGCAGCCTCACCTCCCACTCTTGTGCTTACGATTGAGTTTCAACATGAAATTTGAAGGAGACAAGCACTAAAACCATCCCAGTCACCATGCAAGAAGAAAAACTGTTCAAGCAATTCTAGGAGTAGGAATTCCCCCAAGGGACTTGATATAGTGATAACATAAAACAACACAGATGCTCAATAGCAAATCGTTTAAATAAACTATGCTATGGTTGTACTGCACAACTTCAGACAGTAATTATAGCAAGATGTCTGATGGGTCCACAGACAACACATCTGACTACAGATTAGAAGATGATATAATTACTACACGGACCAAAATCTTAATGATATACAGAGATGTTTAAGATGGGACAGTAAATTTAGAAACATGGTTATAAAACAGCATGGCTAGTTTTTAAGTCTTTAAACATTCTACCCATATGCCAGAAAGAACCCTTGAGCAATAACATTCCAAAATACAGTAACACTTCTGGATGGTGGATTTTAATAACCTTTATTATGAAATTATTTTTGCCAATTACAAAATCAATATAGTCATCATTATGCAAAAATAGGTTTGGGGAAACCAAAAGAAGAAACGCAAAATTCTTCATAATGCTAATCATGCAGGGAAAATATCTTAATATTTTGGAGCATATCTTTAAAATATCTAAAACAATCTTATTTTGTATATATGTATTACATTTATTAACTGTTGAAATTTTTGAAAACAGAAAGCACAAATGAAAACACTTATTGAATGATCTTTTTTCTTTTGCTTTTAAAAATAATTTTATGTCTGTGTATAGAGCATAAAGTGCATGCATGTGTAGGAGAGAGAGTGAGAGGGAGGGCCCGGCAGGAGGCGTACGTGCACGTATGTACATGTTTGAGAAATCCAGGGTTTGACGTGGTCTTGTTGGATCTGTAGGGGAAAAGGGCTAGCCAAAGAAACACACCCTGAGCAGAGCCAAAGAAACACACTTTGACCCTGGAATCAGAGCCAGTGAAAGAAATACATCCTGGTCCTAAAATCAGAGCCAAAAGGCTAAAAAGGTCCAATGGGGGAAAACACACACACACACACACACACACACACACACACACTTTGGCCCTGAAACCAGAGCCAAATCTGACCCTAAACCTGTGCAGAAAACTAACCAATCCCTGAGCAGGAGATCTATCCAGTCTGAGCTCAGGGACTGAAATCTGACCAATCCCCACCCTGGAAATCTCCCTGGAAAAACTCTGCACCCTAAGAATTCCTATATAAACCCTATGTCTGTTCAGCTTGTGGCTGTTCAGGCTGCTCAGCTGTCCTCTGCTGCCCTGGCAGAGGGCAGTCACTCTTCCGGATTCTTCCCTCCCAAAGAATATCTTGAATGAGGTTTGTTGAGACCTTCTTTCACTGGAGCAGACAAGACACTGGACAGAGGGGAGCAGGGCTGTAACACTTTTTGCTGGGGAAACCTTCCCTGGGGAAGCAAAGTTGTGAAGTTGTTACTCTCTGTTCTCTGGGGGAATGGAGCCAAACTGCAACAACTTCTCCTGCCAGGGAAACCTGCCAGAGCAGAGCTAATACACTGGGGAAGCCTTTCCCTGAAGCAGGGCTGTAAGCTGCTATGCTTACTGTAACCTGTGGTTGGTATTCCTTGGCTCCCAATTGCCAGAATACCTTCCCATCTGAGCTGTACCACTCAGTATTCTTTGGCTCCCAAGTGCCAGAATCCCTCCCTGTCCATCCTATCTGATCTGTTGAAATGCTTACAGGATCACTACCCACCTTATCTTTTCAAGCAGGGTCAGTCACTAAACCCAGGTTCACTGATGGGCTAACCAAGACTGTTAAAGCAAGTGCACAATTTGTACCTTCTCTCGTTAAGCTAGGCAGCATCTGGTAATATGGGCCTTGAAGTTACATAAGCTCTGAGTTCACTATCTTTCATCTACAACATATTATTAATAGAAGGTATGACTTTGAGCAAGCTGTTTAACCCTACTGAGCTTCAGCTTCCTCCTCTGCAAAAGAAGAATAATCACTCTAAAGTATCCTTGTAAGACATAAGTAAAATAATATGTCTAGAGCACTGGCAACTCAAAAATCATTTGGAAGTGTTCTATGAGTTTTTGAAAGATTTATAAAGACATCTAGAACTTAAAGCACTAGTAAAGCTGGAATATCTCCTGCTTACAGGACAGCTAGATCAGATACGTCCATCCATTTTCCTGTTCTGTAATAGAATACCCATGATAACATAAAAAGTGAAGTTTTGGCTCAGAGTTTGAGAGGTTTTACTTCATGGATGGTTGACCTCATTGCTTTTGGACTAGTAATAAGGCAGTGTGCTGTGATTGGAAAGACTATGACAGAAGAAACCCATTCACTAGGAAGCAAAAGAAATAGGAAGAGACTGGAATTTCCAAATCTCCTTCCAAGTCTTTCCTCCAATCACCTAAAACATTCCTTTGTCTCCAACTCATTTTTTAAAAACATGCATACAGCCCACTCTGAAAACTCCTGTCCTGGAGACTGCAGGCAGGCCCACTCGGCCCCAGTAGACGAAGCAACGTGAGTCTGCTGACATTTCTGGGCTACTCCCGGCCCCACTCAGGGCAAAGGTGAGCTTCAGCCCCTGCCTTGGGCCCAAATTCCACCTGTACACTCTGGGAACTCTGTACAGTCCTGGGGACTGCAGGCAGATCTATTCGACCTCTGAGGACGAATCAGCCATGAGTCTGCTGACATCCCTGGGCTAGTACTGCTCCCACCTGCACCCACTGTGAGACCCATAAGAGTATCGAACCCTCTTGCACCCACTGGAAGAGAACCTTGGACCCGTAACACAAGGAGAGGGAGAGACACCGCCTGCATCCACTGGAAAAAGAGATGGAAGACGACAATACAAGAACACATTCAACAACAGAAAAACCAATATGACACCACCAGAGTCTAGGGACTCTACACCAGCAAGACCTGAACATGCCAACACAGATGAAGCAGAAGAGAACGACCTTAAAAACAACTTCATGAAGATGATAGAGACCCTAAGAGAGGAAATGAGAAAATCCTTCAAAGAAAAGGAAAAAAAGACAAACAAAAAATTGTAAGAAACAATTCAAACAGCACAAGGTTTGAAAGCTGAGATAGAGACAATAAAAAAAAAACAGTCTGAGGGAATGTTGGAATTAGAAAAGATGGGTAAACAATCAGGAACTACAGATGTAAGCATATCCAACAGAATACAAGAGATGGAAGACAGAATCTCAGGCATTGAAGATACACTAGGAGAAATAGATTCATCGACCAAAGAAAATTTTAAGTCCAACAAATCCCTAACACAAAATATCCAGGAAATATGGGACACTGTGAAAAGGCCAAACCTAAGAATAATAGGTATAGAAGAAGGTGAAGAAACCCAACTCAAAGGTGCAGAAAATATATTCAACAAAACCATAGAAGAAAACTTTCCCAACCTGAAGAAAGACATGCCAATGAAAGTACAAGAAACTTACAGAACACCAAATACAGTGGACCAGAAAAAAGTTCCCTCATCACATAATAATTAAAACATCAAACATACACAATAAAGAAAGAATAGTAAGAGCAGCAAAGGAAAAAGGTCAGGATACATATAAAGGCAAACCTATCAGAATTAAACCTGTCTTCTCCATGGAAACTCTAAAAGCCAGAAGGTCTCTACAAACGCTAAGAGACCATGCATGACAGCATAGACTACTATACCCAGCAAAGCTTTCAATCACTATAGATGGAGAAAACAAGATATTCCACGACAAAAACAGATTTAAGCAATACATAGCCTCTAATCCAGACCTACAGAAAGTACTAGAAGGAAAACTCCAACCTAAGGAAGTTAACTACACTCACAAAAACATAGGCAATAGATAATCCCACTTTACCAAAAGCCAAAAGAAAATGCAGGGTAAATCCATACACAAAGCCACCCAACAACAACAAATCAAAAACAAACAAGAATTAACACACATTGATCCTTAATTTCCCTCAATATTAATGGTCTTAACTTAACAATAATAAAAAGACACAGGCTAACAGAATGGATATGAAGACAGAATCCATCCTTCTGCTGCATACAAGAAACACACCTCAACTTCAAAGACAGACATTACCTCAGAGTAAAGGGTTGGGATAAGATTTTCCAATCAAATGGACCCAAGAAACAAGCTAATGTAGCTATCCTAGTATCTAACAAATTAGACTTCAAACTAAGATCAATCAAAAGAGATGAAGAAGGTCATTTCATATTCATCACAGGAAAAATCCATCAGGAAGAAGTCTCAATTCTCAACATCTATGCCCCAAGTACAAAGGCATCCACATTCGTAAAAGAAACATTACTAAAACTTAAATCACAATAAGACCTCACACAGTTATAGTGGGAGACTTCAACACCCCACTCTCACCACTAGACAGGACAGCCAGGCAGAAACTTAACAAAAAGATAAAGGAACTAACAGAAGTTATGACCCAACTGGGATTAACAAACATCTATAGAACATGCCATCCAAACACAAAAGAATATACCTTCTTTTCAGCACCACATGGAACCTTCTCTAAAATCAACCACATACTCAGCAACATAGCAAACCTCATCAGGTACAAAAAAATTGGAATAACCCCCTGTGTCTTATCAGACCACCATGCTTTAAAGCTAGAATTCAACAACACAAATTGCAGAAAACCTACAAACTCATGGAAACTAAACAACAAGCAATTGCACCATTCCTGGGTCAATGAAGCAATAAAGAAAGAAATTAAAGACTTCCTAGAATTCAGTGAAAATGAAGACACAACAGACCCAAACTTATGGGATACTTTGAAAGCAGTGCTAAGAGGAAAGTTCATAGCTCTAAGTGCTCACATGGAGAAACTGAAGAATAGTCACACCAGAGAATTGACAGCACAACTGAAAGCTCTACAAAAACAGAAACAAACTCATCCCAGAGAATTAGATGCCAGGAAATAATCAAACTGAGGGCAGAAATCAATAAAGTCGAAACAAAGAAAACAATACAAAGAATAAATGCAAAAAAAATTGATTCTTCGAGAAAATCAACAAGATAGACAAACCTTTATCCAAACTAATCAAAAGGCAGAGAGAGAACATGCAAAATTAACAAAATCAGAAATAAAAAGGGGGACATAACAACAGACACTGAGGAAATCCAGAGAATCTTCAGGTCATACTTTGAAAACCTGTACTCCACAAAATTCAAAAATTTAAAGGAAATGACAATTTTTTGGATAGATATCACTTACCAAAATTGAATCAAAAACAGATAAGCAGCTTAAATAGACCTATAACCCCTAATGAAATAGAAGCAGTCATCAAAAATCTCCCAACCCCAAAATTCCCAGGGCCAGGTGGCTTCAGCGCAGAATTCTACCAGAAATTCAAAGAACAGCTAATACCAATACTCCTCAAATTGTTCCACAAAATAGAAACAGAAGGTTCATTGCCAAACTCTTTTTACAAAGCTACAATTACCTTTGTACCCAAACCACACAAAGATACAACTAAGAAAGGGAACTACAGACCAATACCCCTCATGAACATAGATGCAAAAATACTCAATAAAATACTGGCAAACTGAATCCAAGAACACATCAGAAAAATCATCCACCATGATCAAGTAGGCTTCATCCCTGGGATGCAGGGTTGGTTCAACATTCAAAAATCTATCAGTGTAATCCACCATATAATTAAACTACAAAAGAAAAACCACATGATCATCTCACTAGATGCTGAAGAAGCCTTTGACAAAATCCAACACCCCTTCATGATAAAGGTCCTGGAGAGACCAGCGATAACAGAAACATACCTGAAAATAATAAAAGCAATATACAGTAAACCAACAGCCAACATCAAACTAAATGGAGAGAAACTCAACTCGATTCCTCTAAAATCAAGAACAGGATAAGGCTGTCCACTCTCTCCATATCTCTTCAATATTGTACTTGAAGTTCTAGCTGGAGCAATAAGACAACAAAGGGAGATCAAGGGGATACAAATTGGAAAGGAAGAAGTCAAACTTTCACTGTTTGCAGATGATATGATAGTCTACATAAGTGACTCAAAAAAATTCTACCAGGGAACTCTTATAGCTGATAAATACCTTCAGCAAAGTAGCAGGATACAAGATTAACTCAAAAAAAAAAAAAAATCAGTAGCCCTACTATATACAGACAATAAAAGGGCTGAGAAATCGGAGAAACATCAACCTTTATAATAGCTACAAACAACATAAAATATCTTGGTGTAACACTAACCAAATAAGTGAAAGACCTGTATAACAAGAATTTTGAGTCTTTAAAGAAAGAAATTAAAGAAGATACCAGAAAATGGAAAGATCTCCCATGCTCTTGGATCGGTAGGATCAACATAGTAAAAATGGCAATCTTGCCAAAAGCAATCTATAGATTCAATGCAATCCCCATCAAAATACCTGCACAATTCTCCACAGACCTTGAAAGAACAATGCTCATCTTTATATGGAGAAATAAAAGACCCAGGATAGCCAAAACAACCCTGTACAATAAAGGAACTTCAGGAGGCATCACCATGCCTGACTTCAAGCTCTATCATAGAGCTATAGTCCTGAGAACAGCTTGGTATTGGCACAAAAATAGACAGGTAGACCAATGTAATTAAATTGAAAGCGCTTATATTAACCCACACACCTACGAACACCTGATTTTTGACAAAGAAGTTAAAGTTATACAATAGAAAAAAGAAAGCATCTTCAACAAATGGTGCTGGCATAACTGGATGCTGGCATGTAGAAGACTGCAAATAGATCCATATCTATCACCATGCACAAAATTTTAAGTCCAAATGGATCAAAGACGTCAACATAAATCCAGCCACACGGAATTTATTAGAAGAGAAAGTGAGAAGTACCCTTGAATGAATTGGTACAGGATACAGCTTCCTGAACAAACACCAGTAGCACAGACACTGAGATCGACAATTAATACATGGGACCTCTTGAAATTGAGAAACTTCTGCAAGGCAAAGGACACAGTCAACAAGACAAAACAACAGCCATGGATTGGGAAAAGATATCCACCAACCCCACATCCAACAGAGGGCTGATCTCCAAAATTTGCAAAGAACTCAAGAAGCTAGTTTCCAAAACACCAAATAATCCAAATAAAAAGTGGGGTACAGAACTAAACAGAGAATTCTCAACAGAGGTATCTAAAGTGGCTAAAAGACACATAAGAAAGTGTTCAACATACTTAGCCATCAGGGAAATGCAAATCAAAACAACTCTGAGATACCGTCTTACTCCTGTCAGAATGGCTAAAATCAAAAACAGCAATTACAGTTTATGCTGAAGAGGATGTGGAGAAAGGGGAACACTCTTCCACTGCTGGTGGGAGTGCCAACTTATACAGCCACTTTGGAAATCAGTATGGTGGTTTCTTAGGGAAATGGGAATGAGTCTACCACAAGATCCAGCAATTCCACTCTTAGGCATATACTCAAAAGAATCACATTCATACAACAAGGACATCTGCTCATCTATGTTCATAGTTGTAATAGCCAGAACCTGGAAGCAACCTAGATGCCACTCAACTGAAGAATGGACAGAGAAAATGTGGCACATTTACACAATGGAGTACTACTCAGCAGAAAAAAAAATGGAATATTGAAATTTGCAGGCAAATGGATGGAACTAGAAGAAACCATTCTGAGCGAGGTAACCCAGTCACAAAAAGACAAACACGGTATATACTCAGTCATATATGGATTTCAGACATAGAGCAAAGGATTACCAGCCTACAATCTGTCCCGCGCCCGCTCTGTATTCCTCGCCAGCAAGAAATACACGCAGGACACTCGGATCCTTCTGCAGACAAGCTTTAATGCATTAGACTGAACAGAGACTGAGCAGAGACTGAGCAGAGACATTGAACTAAGAAAACCATCCCTATATAAAAGGCTGACCAGCCGCCTGGGACGTATTACCCTATGAATGGCTCCAGCTCCTCAGGCCAAAATGAGCCACGGGATAGGCAGAGATCAAAGGAATGGAGATTACCCAGCGCCTGTGAAGTAATTCACACCTTGGTGTCTTCAGGCAGCATTATAATGCAGGAACCGGCTTCCTACATATCACCCTTTTTTTATTAATTAATGAAAAGGCTTTATATTATTACAAGCAAATAGGTCACCCATATGTTGAGGGATAGAGGCAGGGGTTGACCTTCCCAAAATCAAACATTAAGACTGTGTACGAGAGTCACCATCAGGCTGTCAGTTTGACCCGAAGTACTCCCGACCTGTCCTCTGCCGTTTTTCTGGGAAAGGGGATTCTCAAGGCAGGTAACCCTTATGCAGGTCAACGTACCTCCCAGAGAAGCCTGTATAATAGGCAACTCTGTGCGATGCCTATGCTCAGCATCCCTCTTTTTGGGGCTGCACAAACCAGACACTCTACCCTGTGCAGTGAGCCTAGGCTCCGGGTGTGCAAGAGCTGTCTGGCCGGCGGCCTATCGCTTAGTAGCCAAAAATATAAGCGCTTGGATGATCTCTTGGTTTGAGCCCTGGAGCTTACATGCCAGTCAAAAGTAACAGTAATCCATAAGCGGCTGTATCGAACAATTACATCCATCCCTTTTCTCACAGACCAGCCAAAAATAACAGCAATCTGTAAACGGCTGTATCGAACAATTACCCCCACCCCTTAAGTAGAGACAATCGCTCCGCCAAGGGCAGGAGTTAATCTGGATAACAATAGTGGCTCTCAACTCCCGGGGGTAGAGGGTGGAGTTTCGACTTTTGAAGGTCTGAAGGGACTCTTCGGGTGAGTCTTTCTGGGATCCACAGGGGATTCTCTTCATCCTGTGAGAAAAACACAATATCGCTCCCCTGGATCTTATGAGAATAGGATCCGGGCCTTTTCAAAGATCAGTTAAGATATCTTTCCATTTTACCATTTCCTTTTGGCCTTTTAGTTTTTGAGGTGAGACGCTTGGCCTCGGTATGGCCCCCAGCGTTAATGTAAATGAGGCTTTAAAGCCCCAGGCATTCCAGGCCTTTAAGAAGTGTTGAATAGTAGGCATGGCTTTTTCCCCTATCAAAGACTGGGAAAGCCATCTGTAATTTTTTCCATTCCTCTGATGGTAAGAAGGAGTCGGTTTCAAATAGTGGGGGTGCTGATGGAAGCACACCCGCTGGCATTTTTGGCCGTGTTGCTTCTTTCTCTAGCTCTGTTTCCTTGTTAGAGTCTAAAATCTTAGAGTCTGAGCTGCTCAGCTCCAAGGCTTCCAGTTTCGTTGTAGGGCAGCTTCTAAATTTACCGGGGTGTGACCGGCCATTCCCCATTCTTTCTCCCTCCTTTTTTGTCTCTCCCTCATCCAGCTGAGCTGTTTCTTTTAAAACTTTATCTCTTGAGCTTTTAGAGTTATCAGAGCTATCAAGATTTAAAGCTTTATACACTCCCTTGTCAGTAGACATTCCAGGAGGTCTTTTTTTCTTATATGTTGCAGTTTCTCTTTTTACATACACTCCCATGTCATTAGACATCCCGGGAGGTCCTTTTTTCTTATACGTTGTAGTTTCTCTTTTTACATACACTCCCATGTCACTAGACATCCCGGGAGGTCCTTTTTTCTTATATTTTATTGTTAGGCGCGCCCCATCTCTCACTACATTCGGTTTCTGATATGTAATTCTGGACTTCTTTAAGATTGTTGTAACAGTGAGAAAAGTCAAAATAGCTCCTAGTAAAAGCATAGAAGCCTCTATATTAACCTCCCACAATAGCAACATTCCCAAGCCAAAGTCTAGAAAAATCATACCTCTCCGAATTTTTCTCATTACATTCGGTTTCTGATATGTAATTTTGGACTTCTTTAAGATTGTTACAACAGTGAGAAAAGTCAAAATAGATTAACCTCCCAAAATAGCAACATTCCCAAGCCAAAGTCCAGAAAAATCATACCTCTCCGAATTTACCACCCTGCAGTTCTGAATCCGCCTCGTTAGAGGGGTCTCTGAGGTGCTGGAGATGTTAAGCTTCCCGGGTTTCGGCACCATATGTCCCGCGCCCGCTCTGTATTCCTCGCCAGCAAGAAATACACGCAGGACACTCGGATCCTTCTGCAGACAAGCTTTAATGCATTAGACTGAACAGAGACTGAGCAGAGACTGAGCAGAGACATTGAACTAAGAAAACCATCCCTATATAAAAGGCTGACCAGCCGCCTGGGACGTATTACCCTATGAATGGCTCCAGCTCCTCAGGCCAAAATGAGCCACGGGATAGGCAGAGATCAAAGGAATGGAGATTACCCAGCGCCTGTGAAGTAATTCACACCTTGGTGTCTTCAGGCAGCATTATAATGCAGGAACCGGCTTCCTACAACAATCCACACCACCAGAGAAGCTAGTAAACAAGGAGGACCCTAAGAGAGATATACATGGTCCCCCAGAAAAGGGGAAAGGGACAAGATCTCCTGAACAAATTGGGAGCATGGGGGGAGCGGAGAGGGAGCTAGGAGAATGAGAAGGGGAGAAGAGGAAGGGTGAGGAGAGCAAGAGGGATCAGAAAGATTGAGACAGGTGAGGAATAGAAGAGAGCAAGATAAGAGATATCAAAATAGAGAGAGCCATTACAGGTTTAAAGAGAAATCAGGCACTAGGGAAATGTCCAGAGATCTACAAGGATGACACCAGCTAACAATCTAAGCAACAGTGGAGAGGCTACCTTAAATTCCCTCCCCTGATAATGAGATTGATGACTAACTTATATGCCATCCCAGAGCCTTCATCCAGCAGCTGATGGAAGTAGAAACAAACACCATTGGCTAAGCATTGAACTGAACTGGAATCAAGTTGCAGAGAGGGAAGAGTGATGAGCAAAGGTGTCAAGACCAAACTGGTGAAACCCACAGAAACAGCTGACCTGAACAAGGGGGAGCTCATGGACCCCAGACTGACGGCTGGGAAACCAGCATAGCACTGATCCAGACCCCCTGATCATGGGTGTTGGTGAGGAGGCCTCGGAAATCTATGGGGCCTCTAGTAGTACTTATCCCTAGCATATGAATGGACTTTGGGAGCCCATCCCACATAGAGGGATACTCTCTCAGCCTAGACATATGAGGGAGGGCCTAGGCCCTATCCCAAAGGATATGACAGACTCTGAAGGTCCCCCATGGAAGGCCTCACCCTTCCTGGGGAGCAGAAAGGGTTTTGGATAGGTAGGGTGTTAGTGGGGAGCAAGGTAGGAGGGGAGGGAGAGGGAACTGGGATTGACATGTAAAACAATCTTGTTTCTAATTTAAATTAAAAATGGAAAAAATAAAAACCATACATAAAATTAATTTTAACCTTATTCACCCCTACAAACCTCCTCCTAACTCCTTCAAGATCCACCCTCTGTCCCCACCCCTCCAAAGTTCATGTCCATATATATGTATATATGTGTGTCCATAATGCTTTTATATGTATATATCTCCCACCAAATCCAATTTGTCCTACTCATATACTCATGGATGTGGGGCTATCTACGGAAGCATGGTCCACCTATCAGGGACACTTCAATTAAAAAAAAAATGGGCGCTGGAGAGATGGATCAGAGGTTAAGAGCACTGACTACTCTTCCAGAGGTCCTGAGTTCAATTCCCAGCAACCACATGGTGGCTCACAACCATCTGTTACGAGATCTGGTGCCCTCTTCTGGTGTGCAGATATACATAGAAGCAGAATGTTGTCTACATAATAAATAAAATCTTTTAAAAAAACAACAGATTAACTTTATCTAAAAAACAAAACAAAACAAAACAAAACAAAAAAACCCTCTCCCTCTTCCAGAAGCATCAACTGTCAATAGTTCCTCAGCTAGGCATAGGGAGCTTGTGAGCTGTCCATCATCCATGCTGGAGAGGTCACTGGCTTGCTCTTGCCCTGGTCTTATGCAGGCAACCACAGCTGCTAACAGTTAGTGAGTGCAGAGATGGAATGGACCAATCCATGAAGTAAAACCTCCCAAAGAGCCAAAACCGTTCCTCTTTTCACATTGTTGTGGGTATTCTGTTATTGTAATAGAAAGCAGATGAACTCCATCCAGCTGTTTTGGTCTGCTTCTCCCTGACCTCTGCCTCTTACAATCTTCCTGCTTCCTCTCACAAGATGGTCCCTGAGCTATCAGGTGAGGAGGTGTGACACAGCTGTCCCGTTTAAAACTAAGCACTCGACATTTCTGGCACTTTGACCACATGTGAACATCGATGTTTACCATGGTTCGCTGCACAAGGTCACTTCTCTGATGCAGTCTGAGGACGACACTAATCTATGGGTATAGAAATATGAACTTAGAGGCAGCTTGATACTGTGTCCATTTAGTAAAATAATAGTAGCAAGTTCACTGCTGGACCTGTGATCTCCCCAGACATGGGTTTTGGCCAGGTTTACAGTAACAGGAAGGTTTCTTCTGTGGAGTGAGCCTTCACCCCAATCAGAGGAGCTGGAGAGTTGTCTCAGTGGGTAAGAATACTTTTTTCTCTTGTAGTGGACCTGGGTTCTGTTCCCAGTACCCACATAGTGGCTTACAACCATCCATAACTTAAGTTCTAGGGGATCTGGCACCCTTTTCCTATCTCCTCAGGCACTAGGCACATATGTGGTACATACATGTAGGCAAAACATTCATACACACAAATAACTCTTTTTAAAGTCCACTCAGAAAATTGTTGGTTATATCCACAAGATTTGTGCAAATATTGCACTGTGGGCATGTCTCATCATGCTGGTTGTTACTGTAGGTCTCAGAGTTCACAACTAGGCAAGATTGTTGATAGCTTTTTCTCCCAGGAGCCTTCATAGCACCTTCCAGTACTATGAAAGCTAGCTGCAGGAAGGAAGCTTTGTGGTCAGTACCAACCTGATTTCTCTGCTGTCCTGTGGCCAAAGTGTCTTCTACAACAGTGTTTTACCATCAAGTTCTGGTGGGCAACTGTATTAGTCAGGGTTTCTATTGCTATGAAGGGACACAGTGACCATGGCAACTCTTATAAAGGAAAAACATTTAATTTGGGTGACTCACATTATCATCATTTTGGGACCTGGCAGCGTGCAGGCAGACGTGGTGCTAGAGAAGGAGCTGAGGGTGTAGAAGGAGCTACATCTTGATCCTGCAGGCAACAGGAAGTGGTCTGAGACAGTGGGTGTGGCTTGAGCATATGAGACCTCACAGCCCACCTCCACAGTGGGACACTTCCTCCAACAAGGCCACACCCACCACAACAAAACCACACCTCCTAGAAGTGCCACTCCCTTTGGGGGCCATTTTCTTTCAAACCACCACAGCAACATATATTGTTTTATGGTGCTTCCAACTCCTAAAAGTTTCCCTAGCCACCAAGAGCACCACTCTCAGGACAAACAACTGATGAGGGTTGTGGCTCAAAGATACAATATGATTGCTTGGCATGTAAGAAATCCTAGCTTCAGTGAACAGTGCCATGGAGCAGGAGCAGGGCATGGCTCAGACAGACCTTTATGTGCAGGTTTTAGAGGAAGGGCAGGTAAAGAAGAAGACTGGGACTGGGATTAATCCTCTCTGTCAGCCAGCATCCTTGTGAGAGATGACGTCCAGGTGGTTGGGAGCGATTTTATGTGTATTGGCACCCTCGAATGCTGGCCAGAATGGAAATGGGTTGGGTCTCCTTAGACTTTGGAGGCCTTGGTGGTTAGAGATGAAAATGAATTCCAAAATTCTCCAAGTAGATTTCATGAAGTATATCTGGTAAATTACCAATAAAACTTAACCGAGTTCATCTCACGTCTGGGGACCCTTAAAGCTGCTATCATAAAACTCCTGATGAAAGACTCTCTCATTGATTGCAATCATTATTGGCTCAGCCCGCCCAGCAGAAAGCAAATATGCATTATGCCCCCTTGAGAAAACACATTTCAGAACCCCACCAGTTTTATGGGACAGGTATAAGAGATGAAAGCATCCATTCAAGCCCTTGGTGACTTTCAGGAGACTGCTTTCCCAGGAGCATCTCCACATCCAGAAAACTCCAGAGTGCAGCCTGCTCTGATTCATGTAACCTGGCAGTGGCCAAGCGGTCTGATTAGAAAGATGTTCCCAAGCCCCAGTGGCTTAATTTGCTGTCTTATACTGTATTAAAATTTCACTTCTATTAACTCAGCACACCAACTATTGATCTGAAAAATAAAATTAATTCTTGCTATCCCATAACAAAGAAGAATCGCAGTTTATAATGAAGTAAACACTTGTACTCGATTGTGTAATAGAAATCATTATGTTTCCTTATTACAAAGGTGCCTAATTAGCAAAGATTTTCATTTCCCCTGATGGCATGAGCGAAGAGGTGGGTGATCCCTATTCTAAGCACATAGCTGTCCCTTAGGTGCATCAAAATTTGCATTGCACAATTCTTTTTGAGACAAGTTTTAGGATGAAGCAGAATATAGATTTGGTGTGAGGTTTTGAAGGGTGAATGGTAGAACAATCCATAAGTATTCAATGTGATCTTCAGGAGACAACCTAGGGGTTCTTCAGCCCCCCTGGGTGTCTTCAACCATTCTTCACTGCTCTACACAAAATCATCCTTTTGAATACTATACATAGTAAATAAGGTGTTTCATCTTTCCTTCAACCACTCTGGAGGGGCTCATGATATACCAAATATACTGCCAGAAGTTACAGCACAGTTCAATTTATAAATAAAAATGTTAATTAAATGCTGATATCCCATGGTGATAAAGATGTGGTAATTTTTTTTTCTTATGTGCTGCTGATTAAATGATAAATTCCTGAGTGAAATTTCAATAGAGCGAAAGTAGCAGATTGGGCTGTTTAAGCTTGGCAAATGCTGAGCTCAAGAATGAGCATCACCTTCGAGGACATTTGGTACTTTTCTGCAGGATTGTGCTATGCTGTTGTCAGCCCAACAAGGGGAAGGGCTGGGAGAAAGGATTTACCACTTGTAAAAGTAAGAAGTACGGGTAAAATAATCCAGGTGCCTACCAGGCAACACTGTAAAGACCTCTAGGAGAATCCACTTCATCTGTTATGAGAAGCAAACAGAGCAACAGTCAGGTTCTAAAGAGATGTCGCTAGAAGTTTCCAACCTAAATGCAAGAGAGGGAGGTAAGTATGGCGGCACATGCCTGAAATCTCAGCACTTAGGAGATGGCAGCAAGTGGACCCAGATTTCAAGGCTGGTCTCAGCTCCATGAGGTGGTCTCAAAAAAACAAAACAAATATGATGGAGGAGGGAAGAGAGAAAGAAATCCAAGCCCCCCTACAACACTGTGTTGGGAGACAGAAGACTTGCTGTATCAACACTTACATTAAAATTAATAAAGGAACTGTATATAAAAACAGCACGTTATATACATCAAATTTATACAACAAAAATTGGGCATGGCGTCCAGGGCTTTGTGCATGCTAAGTACACATGCCCTGCTACTGAATGACATCCCCAGCCCGGACTTGACTTTCTTTTCTTATTTATTTTTATGTTAGATGGGTATGAGTGCTTTGCCTGCATGTACATACCTTATCACAGACCAAGAGAAACATTTCACAATGATTTAGCAATCAATTCATCAGAACAAGATGCCAAGCATTCGCCTCTATGTGCCTATTAGCAGAAATTTAGAAGTACACCAAGAAAAAATGATAAAAGTGAAGGGGGAATGAGTAAATCCACAATTATGGGTGGTTAATAGGCTTTGAGTCTTGACCTATCACTGATAGCTTGGCTCACAATTGCTCCTGAGATGGCTTGTAATTCAGCTCAGAAGGAAAGGTCATAGGTCTCTTTGATCCTAGACAAAAGTGAAGTATGGGCCTTGGGTTGAAATGGAAGGTTGGTGGGGTGGGAGCAAGAGAATAACTCTAAGGATATGTAAGGAGGGAGATAGAATAGAGAGAGAGAAAGAGAGAGAGAGAGAGAGAGAGAGAGAGAGAGAGAGAGAGAGACAGAAAGTAGTAGTATTGGCTGCTGGGAAATTTTGAATGGTCCAAGACAGAGTGCTACCCTTGTAGGAATGCCTCTTCCAACACTGAAAAATCCTGGCGAAGTCACTCAGCTCTCTAATCCTAAATTCTGACACAGGAAAAGAAAAAGAATATCTACTTTGTCCATTGATATGAAGCTAAACAAGTAGTATTATGGAAAGTGCTGGCAACTCAGTATGTTCATCTTTTCAGAGTTTCCTGAAGTGACTGGTGCACTCAGGTTTCTACAAGGACCTAGGGAATGAAGTAGACAGGGACTCCAACTCTCCGAGGAAAAGTATAGATAACTAACTCTGAGGAAGTGTGCAATGCCCTAAGCCACCCACTCTTGAAACATTTCTCCTGATCACTGTTTTCACAGGCCAAGTGGACATGGTTCCATGGCAGCCCTAAATCCCCTTCATTCGAATCTGAATTAGTGTTTTAGCTTCTTATTCACACAAGTATGTTCCTAAAGCAATTAAATCTGTCTAAAGAAATTTCACCAGAATTTTAATTCCTAGTCACCTGGTAGTTGCCAGTCTGTTGACTGATCTTGGATAAAGCCTCCTTGAAGGGCATGCAACTTCCTTCTGTATTTCCAGAGAAAGCAGAGAACTCACCCCTCTCCCCTTGGATGTGCATTTCAGAGTTTTCTTTTCCTACTGAGGAATCCTTTCTGTTTTATCTAAAACAAGGCAGAGTCCTTACAAAGCTGAAATTGTGTTTTAATGAGCTTTAGGGGTTGGGATGGGGAGCCATGCATGCTTTATGAAACCAGGAAAGACTTCTGAGAAAAGTGGCATCTATCCCTCGCCATAAAGAATGGGCAGGATTTCAACTGAGTGAGGAAGGGATTTTAAGTGGATCAAACATAACGGGGGGCACAAAAACTCCTGCAGGGAAGAGCAGGTGATGGCCAGACAATGGACATCAGCAGAACGGGAAATAAGTGATGATACACACTGTGGAGGAGTTCACCTATCAGCAACAGGGGGATGGCAGAAATGAGAGTCGGATTTCAGAGGTGGAATCTAGCAGAGAACGATATGGGGGGGAGGGAGGTTGAGAAGTGAGGGGTCAGTTGTTGTAGCTGAGATATAGATGTGGAGAAAGAGGAACCAGAGTGGGTGTGTCATCCAGAGAAAAGGAACATAGTAGCAAGGAAATATGAAAAACTATCTTGGTACTCACTCTGAAGGCTCTGTCTGTCAAGGCTCTAATAAGCATGGTTGGCTAAAGAGCCCTGGACATGTGTCCATTTGATGGCTTGGTCCTCTGTCTTTAAATCCGAGGTTACCCTGTTTCACAGCACACTTGTTTGGTCCTATGACCTTAAAGAGATGCCACACCGATGAAATAAAAAGACCCAGAGAGGCATACCATGAGCTTATTGTTACAACAGTGTTGTTGAGGATGCACCAAGCTCTGTGTTACTTTTTTTTTTCTTGAAAAGCGTCCTCTTTCTGCATCCCTGGGACTCACTACATAGACTAGGCTGGCCTCCAACTCACAAAATCTATCTTTTTCTACTCCCTGAGTGTTAGGAATAAAGCCAACCTGCCTGTGTTATGTTTTCTTTCCTCTTTATTTTTTTGTTTTGTTTTGTTTTTCGAGGCAGGGTTTCTCTGTGGTTTTGGAGACTATCCTGGAACTAGCTCTTGTAGACCAGGCTGGTCTCGAACTCACAGAGATCTTCCTGCCTCTGCCTCCCTTCATTAGGGTCTCTGAAGGTATGAAAGGCCTTTTGCTTCTGAAGGAGAGTTAGGGGTGTGTACATCACCTGCTAAATGGAAAGTCATGGGCATCACACAGGAGTGAACAAGCTTGAGCAAAGGTGGGTTAGCTTGACAAAGTCAGATAAAGAAAGGGCAATGGAATCTAATGAAAGTGTATGCAATAGAGCTATCTTAGGTCGTGAGAGTACCTGACATCAGGCCTGACAATGGAGTCATCCCCAGGCCTTACACGGTAGGAGAGGACTGACTCCTGGATCTTGACCTCCACACCCACACTGTGGCACACACACATACATTAAGTACATAAATAAATGTAAAAATATTACTTTAAGAAAAAAAGAAGCCAGGTGACCAGACTTGGGGCATGTGCCCATCCCTCAAGTAGGAGAGTTCTCCTAGGAAAAAAAAAAAAAGCCCACTGTTCAGAAAGAAGAATCCTCCAAGATTCTGTTACCAGAAAAGAAAGGAATGAAATCTGGGCAAGCAGCAGACACCCTGTGCGGCATTGCGGGAAGTGTGCTTGCCTGACTTCAGAGGGAGGCTCCCTGCCTTGAAGGACTGCACAGTTGAGAAGCATCTCTCCCTCCAGCTCCCACAGTGCTAGATTTAGTTACAACCATATGTTACAGTGCCATTAGGCGAGTAGCACTGGAAATCCACCAGGAACAGTTCATGTTAAACTTTGCTGATTTTTCAAAATTTCTCTGCCTTCTTGGTAATGATTTCTTTCCCCACTTTTATCCCTCCTTGGGAAAAGTGTCATCACACATGATGCTAGCCCATTAGACATGAAGTAAGCATGATTTATTATTATATTGAGGGTTGTGCTGCATTGAAAATAGGAAAGAAAATTATTTCTATAGACCTTTTCAAAGACTTGGAAGTTGAGTTTAGTTTGTCAAATTTTTGCTTTTTTTTATGTCAGGGGTGCCTAAGCAAAGCTGTCTGAAGGCTGAGGGGATGTCTCACTCACAGTATTATATGAAAATGATAGGATGTTTTCTGGATTCCATTATAGAAAAGGGGGACCTGGGTTGGACTCTCCCCTTTGTGACTGTTTGGGTGGGAGGAAGGTTCTCATATCTGGGTTTTAACCTAATAGGGAGGGAGGCAGATCAGCCATGGCAAACTGGGATGCCAGAATAACTCAGAGTACAGGCTCGATGGTAGGTGACCATTAAAAGACTCAACCTTATTCACATGCTATTGTCTCAGCACATGAAGCAGGTGCTGATGTCCACATACAACTCTCCTCCTCCTTCTAAATTGGCTAAACCTTCCTCTGTATTGACAAAAATGTCACAAAGGTGTTTAGAAGAAAGTCACACTGAAATTGAGGTGAAACTGGGCATGGTGGTGCATGCCTTGAATCTCAGCACTCAGGAGGCAGAGGCTGGTGGATCTCTATAAGTTTGAGGCCAGCCTGGTCTACAGAGCAAGTTCCAGGACAGCCAGTGCTACAGAGAAACCCTGCCTTGAAAAAAACACAGGGAAAAAAAGAAAGGAATGGAGGGAGGGATGGGAGGAGGAAAGGAGGCAGGAATGGGGAGAGAGAAAAAAAGAAAGAAAGATAGAAAGAAAGAAAGAAAGAAAGAAAGAAAGAAAGAAAGAAAGAAAGAAAGGAAGGAAGAAAAGGAAAATGAGATGAGGGGCCAGCAAGATGGCTCAGTGGGTAAAGGCTCTTATCTACAAGCCTGATTACCTGAATTTAGTCTCCAACACCCACATGGTAGAAAGAGAGAACGGATTCCCACGAACTATCCTCTGATCTCCCCATGTGCACTGTGGCACAGCCACACACACTTAACTAATAAAACAATGGTGCTGCACTAAGATTTGCATCAACATTGAGCAAATGACCAAGTCAATAAAAACCTCAGCCCTCAATGAGAATTTGGTTAACTTCATTTCTACTGCTCAGCTTCAATTCAATATGCTTCAGAAATTACAGTCAGTTGGGTGGTTTAGCATTGTTTTGGAGCTTTGTCTTAAGGCCTGGAACTAAGACTTTCCTCTGACTGCAAGCAGACTTAACTGGTCACTGTGGAGATGGGCGCTTCAGATGCTGCTGCCACTGGCAGGTACGGTTCCTGTGGGCTGAGTGGCGGAGGGGGCCGCTGAACAATGGCAGCAGTGAGGGTAGCAATAGCAGAGTCTAGAGCATGATCATGATACTGCCAGGGCCTCTCTCCAGCTTCCACAGATATTTCTCTTCCCCAAGCCACGCAGTGGGTCTCCCTGCAGGACTGTGGGACTTTCTCAGGCTAGCACACTTAGTACAACATTTCCTTTGTCTTTGATCTAGAAAGTATAGCTAACTGCTAACATCTCTTAGTTAAGAAGTGGATTTGGGCTTAGGGATTCAGAGTACAAATACAAGGCCTTGGCCTTGGTTCTTAGTGCCAAACATAAAAGAAAGTAGGTATTTTTACCATCATTGTTACTTTCTCCTCACTATGATTTAAAAAAATAAAAATAAAAGACCCTTACAACAGCTTAAGAGTTTGTTTTGCCTTTCAGTTTCAGAGGGATAGAGTCTATCAAGGAGAGAAAGACATGGTAGCAGACAGGGAAAGCATAGTGGCAGGA
This sequence comes from Cricetulus griseus, assembly GCF_003668045.3. NCBI lineage: Eukaryota > Metazoa > Chordata > Mammalia > Rodentia > Cricetidae > Cricetulus > Cricetulus griseus. The sequence goes on from NC_048601.1 coordinate 88,969,046, forward strand.
GCAGACGATGGGCTGGTCACATTGCATTCACACTGAGGAAGCAGACAGTTAACAGAAATGGTGCCAAGGCAGAAAGCCTCAAGCTCTCCACCATCCCCAGTGACCCATTTCCTTTGCCAAGGTACCATCTCCAAAGGGAGCCGGTAAAAGCGCCTTGGCCTGAGCACTGCCATTTTGACTTCAGACTCCCTTTTATCTTCAGGCTCCCAAGCCCTAGGGGAGCTGAGAACTTTCCAATGTCTGATCAACCTCCTCCCTAAACCATAGAAATAGTCATTATGCATCTTTAGTTCTTTAGAAACCAGGACAGAAGAAACAAATGGATCTGATTGGTTGGATTGAAAGGTTTGCATTGTATCTCCATTGACAATGATGGGACATGCAAGGAAGCCCCCAATCTCTAAATTCTGATTGGTGAAAATTATAACTGTAAAAACTTGGCAACAAATGTTTGTGGATTTTATGCTATAAGCCCCACTTCTGCCTCTGCTTGAGGCTGCCAGGAGAATCCAGGCTCCAAGTCCTTGTCCTGCAGTCCTCATCAATCAGTGACCTACTTAGATGATGAATTATTGGAATCTTTGGGACCCATAAGTGTTGACTCTCTCCTTCCTCACGGCGCCTAACAGACTAGGTGTAACAATCTCCTAAGCTCCACAACCTTCCAAAACAATACCACCAGCTGGGAGCCAAGGGTTTCAAACATGTGAGCTTTGACGGACATTTCACACCCAAACCACAACTACACCACCACACTATATAGTCAGGAACCGTAAACTCAGAGGAATCATGTTACTTCATTGAAATCCCACAGCTACTGAACAAAAAAAGTGAAATTGTATACTGTCTTTGTAGTCAAGAAAGTTGGGGAGTTATGGAGACAGCTTGGTTGGGAAAATGCCCACAGGAAAAGCATGAGGACCTGGGCCTCACTGGGTACCCAATCTGGCTGAATCAGGGAGCTCCAGGTTCAGCAAGAGACTCTGTTTCATGAAAGTGAATAGCAATTAAGGAAGACACCTACCTTGCCCTCTGGCACTTACACACACACACACACACACACACACACACACACACACACACACACACGTGCATATGCATGCAAAAAAAACTCAAGTTAAAAATAATAATAATTAGATTGGTGGTGGTGACACATGCCTTTAAAACCAGCACTTGGGAGGCAGATGATAGCAGATCTCTGTGAGTTCAAGGCCAGCCTGGTCTACAGAGCAAGTTTCAGAGCTACACAGAAATCCTGTCAATATATTTATATATATGTCATATATATATATATATATATATATATATATATATATATAATTGTTTTTATTGTTGTTATTGACACTAGTTAAGAGTCATGAATTCTTTGTGGCCTGAGCAGAAAGTAAATAGAAAGTAAATAGCTCCACAGTGTGCATGTGCTTCCCATGGAAAAAGATTCAAAGAAACTGTTTACAGACCTAAGAACAAGGCAAATGTATAGACAGCAAATTTTAGATAGTGGAGTAATTTAATTAGAAAATTACTAGCTGGGAGACCAGCATGGGACTGATCCAGACCCCCTGAATGTGGGTGTCAGTGAGGAGACCTTGGAAATCTATGGGGCCTTTTGTAGTGGATCAGTACTAATCCCTACGATAGGAATGGTCTTTAGGAGCCCATCCCATGTGGAGGGAGACTCCCTGAGCCTACACACAAGGGGGCTGGCCTAGGCCCTATCCCAAAGAATATGACAGACTTTGAAGACCCTCTACGGAAGGCCTCACCCTCCCTGGGGAGCAGAAAGGGTATGGGATGGGTAGGGCATTAGTTGGGGGGGCAAGGGAGGAGGGGAGGGAGAGAGATCTGTGATTGGCTTGTAAAATAATTTTCTTTCTAATAAAAAAAGGAAAAAAACAAGAAAGAAAGAAAGAAAGAAAGAAAGAAAGAAAGAAAGAAAAGAAAAGAAAAAAGAAAGAGAAAGGAAGGAAGGAAGGAAGGAAGGAAGGAAGGAAGGAAGGAAGGAAGGAAGAAAGAAAATTACTTGTAAGGGCCTCCAAAACAAATGCTTGCAGTGTTTACCATGATTTAGGAAAACTAAAAAAAAAAAGTAAATAAAGAGCTATCTCAGAGCCTGGTGGTGGTGATGGCACACATCTTTAACTGGAGCACTGGGGAGACAGAGACAATTAGCTGGTGAGTTCAAGGCCAGCCAGGTCTACAAAGTAAGTTCCAGGACAGCCAGAGTTATTATACAAAACAATCTTGTCTTAAAAAACAAACAAACAAACAAAAAGATATGCTAGAAATAATTAAATACTATTAGTGGAGAAAAAAAGGGGGGTAGGTGGGTTCTTGGTTTTTTGAGACAAGGTTACTCTATGGAGTGCTAATTATCTTAGAACTCACTATGTAGACCAGATTAGCCTTGAACTCACAGTGATCTGCCTGTCTCTGCTTCCCAAGTGATGGAATTAAAGGCATGTGCCATCATGCCTAGCTATCACTGAAAATTTTATAATCCTCACCATACAATCAAATAACAAATTAAATATAACTAAGTAAAGAGATAGAGAATTAAAAGATAAACTAAGAAAATACTTGGAGCAAAAGACAAATAGCTATAGATTCAAAATATGAAATGGAAGTTATAACTGGGCGTTGGTGGCCCACGCCTTTAATCCCAACACTCGGAGAGGCGGAGGCAGGTGGATCTCTGTGAGTTCGAGGCCAGCCTGGTCTCCAGAGCAAGTGCCAGGATAGGCTCCAAGGCTACAGAGAAACCCTGTCTTGAAAAACCAAAAAAAAAAAAAAAAAAAAAAAAAAAAAATGGAAGTTATAAAACATGGAAAATGAATTTTAAAATTCCCAAAGTAAAGAACAAAGAATAGGCAGAAACTCAGTATTCTAACATATTGTGGCTTAGGATTTTCCAGGTTATTCTTTTTTTTTTTTTTTTGAATACATTAGATTCTCAACAAGCTCGGTAAAAACACAAAGCAAAGAACAAAACACAAATAGACAGAAATCATAAATTATGTTTGGGACACACAAAGTCAAATACATTTAATAGTCAGTGTTCTCCTAGAAAAAACTCAAGAATCCATTCTGCAATATGATGAACTTTGAAAACACTGGGCTGCGTAAAATAAGCCAAAGGACCACATATTACATGGTTCTATTTATGTTAAATGTTCAAAATAAGCAAGTCTACCGAGATGGAAAGTAGATTAGTGATCGCCAGACATTGAGAGAGTAGGGAAATGGGAACATCTGATAATCTTCAACAACAGAAAAACAAACAAAACAATACACCTAACTGGCCATGAATTTCTTGTGGGCATGAAAGGAAATGGAATAAAATCTTCAAATAGTCAGAGAAAATAAGTACCAATGAAGAACATGGCAGAGGGGCGTTTATAAGTAGCATCACTGCTCACAAGTGCATAGATGACTACATTTCCCAACTTACCCTGGGGCTCTACTATTTCTACCAACACAATGTAATAGAAATGATGTGTGTCTCTTCTGGATTTGTCAGGAAAAATGCATATGCACGCACACACACACACACACACACACACTCACACACACAAAAGTCAAATATATTCAGTAATCAGTGCTCTCTCTAAAAAGGACTCAAGAATGGCTAAACTATAAAGTTGGAAGACGCAAGGATCTCTAAGTCAGCATAGACAAGAATGGGAAGTTCTTTAAATTGTGCTAAGCCCCAGAGACATGACAGTGGAGGTAAGGGAGAAGAAATGGCATGGGCTTGTCACAAATAGTTACTATGAATACTGCTCTGAATCCCGAGACAGCACCTAGGGAGGCCGCTAGGATGTGACCAGTTCTTTTCTGAAAGAATTACTGAGACATATAGTTCAACAAAACAAAATGGCTCAATAACACATTTTATATTATGTTAATTACAATGCTGCTGGCCAATGACTAGGATTTCTTATATGCTAGCTCTGTCTTAAGTATCACCATAACCATTAATCTATATATTTTATAAAGACTTATCTTACAAAGGACGCCAGGCATTATGCATCCTGTCTTCCCCGGGAATCACATGGTGACTCTGTCTCCTTCCTACATTTCCCAGAATCTCCCTCGACTCCTAGCCCCACCTATCTTGCTTTCCTATTGGCCAACAGTGCTTTATTTATTAACCAATAAGACAAACATATACACAGAAGGACCTCCCCCATCATCTCCTCTTTTCTGTCTAAATAAAAATAAGGGTTTTAACATTAACATAGTAAAATATATAACAAAACAGTTATCAAGTAAGAACTATGGTTACAATATTTAGTCCATTAACATTTAGCAAGGTCCCAGAGACATGAGAGTATGTATTCACATAAAAACTTGCACACAACTATTCACAGCAACATCTCCAAATAACTGTAAAGGGTAAACAGCTTTGACATTCACTAACTGATGAATAGACAAAATATGATATATCCATGTTCTGTTATATAGTTGTAAGAAGTAACCAAGTATTGAGCCATTTCACAATATGACGAACCTTTAGAACATTATGCTAAGTGAAAAAAAGGATCATATATTATCTGATCCTATTTATGCTAAATACCCAGAGATGGAAAGTGGATTAGTCCCAGGCATGGAGGGAGTAAGGAAATGGGGATTAACTGCTGACCCGAGCTGAATTTGATCCTCAGGATTCACACAGCAGAGGGACAGAGCCAACCTCTCCAAGTTGTCCTCTGACCTTCATATGCACACATGTGTAGACACACAAACATACATACACATAATAAATAAATGAACTGTGTTGCGATAAATCTTTCTGACAAAAGCCGCCTGAGCCCTACCGCCACCTGTGAGCTTTACGCCAGCCACCCGCCTGAGTTAGGCCCAAATGAATACACAGAAACTTGTATTAGGTTCAAAGCTGCTTGGCCAATGACTAGGATTCTCATCTGTTAGCTCAGTCTCAATTATCATAAATCTATATATTTTATAAGACTTATTGGACGCCTTAGTGGCGTCCCTCCTTGCTGGTGGATCACATCCTGCTGCTGGGAGGCGAAGGGGAAAGAGGGACCCTTCCTGCTTCTTTTTCGCTTAAATATGAGTCTCCTTGCTATGTCATTTCCTGTCTGGATCATCACTTCTCTACTACATTTCCCAGAATCCTCTTTGACTCCTAGTCCTGCCTAACTTGCCATTTCATTGGCCAAACAGTATTTTATTTAACAGTCAATAAGATAAACATACACAGTACATTCCCCATCAGAACTGTAATAATAAAAAAGTTTTATTAGTGATGATTGCAGCTAGCAATTTTGCAGCTAGAGACTTCTTTAGAGGGTCAGACATGGAGTCCCTGATCTTGAAACTGTGGCTCTAGTGAGCTCACAACCCACTGTCTAGCTGGGCCCAGGCTGTCACTAGGGCTATTCCAGTCACCATATATCATTACAGTAAAAACTCAATTCATAAACCTACATTTCTACAAATCCCAGACAAAAAATAAACACAGACTATTATTTCTAATCCTGCTCTGCTCTTGGAGGGGCTGTGTGGACCGCATACTCTACAAAAGGATGGGTTTGACCTTCTCTAGAGGATTCCCTTGCATTGAGGGCACAAGTTCTTCCCATCTGAAAAATGCATGATCCAGCTGTTCCCTTTCTCTACTGAAACTTCTCTGCCAACCTTTGTGGGACAAAGGCAAGAGAGACAAGGTTTAATTATTGTGACCTGAGCATGCTCTTCCCAAGGAGGAGTGGGTCTTTTGTACATCAAGTCAATAGCTTCTTTTAACCACTGGTGATCTGTCACTCAAAGTCTCTGTTTATAATTTCAGGGGGATTTTATCTTTTAAGTCTTTTTTTTAATGTCATATATCCAGGGCTGATAAGCTGAGAGCTAAATGTTTTAAGATCTCTAAAGTAATAATCGCTAAGTACTTAATTTCAAAACACACACCATTCATTTGTTCCCTTGGGATGAGACATTCATCACAGACTCCTGCCCAGGCACCAGGCCAGATATTTCTTCTTGGGCCCGTTGTGCATTTGGATGCCTACAGCAGCTAACTCCCCCTGGGCCTCCCTGTCTCTACCACCAATAAGTCCTTTGCTTCTGAATGCAAATCCAAAGGGCCCATCTCAGAGTGGATTTAAACCCAGCCCATGAGAGGTACTTCTGCCAGGTCCCCCGCTGCACACACCACTAGAAATGCCACCTGGAGAGCCTGCCTCAGGGGACTCTTGTCTGAAAATCCATGTCAACCCTTCCTGAGTTCATGGGGCTTTCCCCATGCCCATAGCTGGCTGATGTCCAAGGAGAGCCACTATTTAGTCATGTCCTAGTGGGAACCTGTTTGAACTGCTTCAAGATGAAAAGAAGCTGGTGGCGGTGGTGCACGCCTTTAATACCAACACTTGGGAGAAAAGGGCAGGCGGATCTCTGTTACTTCAAGGCCAGCCTGATCTACATAGCAAGTTCCAGGCCAGCCAAGTCTACATAGTGAGACACTGACAAGACAAGAAAGAAAGAAAAAGGGGAGACTGGAGGGAGGGAGAGAAGGAAGAAAAAAGAAAAAGGAAGCTTGTCGCATATTCTAAAAAATTCTAATGGCATATAGACTTCATTAACAACTAGCTCTCCTGCATGAACAAAGCAGTACAGACTGCCTGGGGTCTGCCTGGAGACAGAAGTCAAGTTTAACTGGCATTTTTCTCTGGGATATAGAGCAGGACAGGGAAGTCGGGTCAGCATTCATTAGACTATGGATTTCCAAGTTTCAACCACTGGGAAGAAATCTGCAAGCAGGAAGCAAAAGCATCCTAGACAGAACTATTGCCACATGTACATAATCTTATAACTCCAAAGTAAAGTATCATAATGTAAGCTAAAATTGGGTGAGAAATACACATCTCTACGTGTTTGATTTGATATATGGAAACTTGGAAAGTTCTCACTGCATGTCTCTTTTTTATCTATTTTTAATATTTTTTTAACCGTGTTGTCTTACTTAGGGTTACTACTGCTATGATGAAACATCACGGCCAAAGCAAGTTGGGGAAGAAAGGGTTTATTTGGCTTTCACTTCCACATCACAGTTCATCATCAGAGGAAGTCAGGACAGGAACTCAAGCAGGGCAGGTACCTGGAGCCCGGCACTGATGCAGAGGCCATGGATGGGTGATGCATACTGACTTGCTTCCCATGGTTTGCCCAGCCTACTTTCATGTAGAACCCAGGACCACCAGCTCAAGGGTGGCCCCACCCACAGTGAAATGAAAGGGCTGGAAAGAAGGCTCAGTGGTTCAAGGCATGTACTGCTCTTGGAAAGAGCCTGAGTTCATTCCCAGCACCCATCTCAGGCAGCTCACAACTACCAGCAACTCCAACTCCAGGGGACCCAACACTTCCGGCTTCCAATGGCACCTACACACACACACACACACACACACACACACACACACACACACACACACATACACACACACACTTACTTAAAATAATAAAAATGAGTCTTTAAAAAGTAGAAAAAAAGTAATTCCAGCACTCAGGAGGCAGAGGCAGGCAGATCTCTGTGCCCAGCCTGGTCTACAAAGAAAGTTCCAGGACAGCTAGGGCTGTTACACAGAGAAAGCCTATCACTTTTTTTTTTTTTTTTTTAGAAAAGGAGATAAAAGGAAAAAAAGAAAGAAGAGAAGGAAGGAAGGGAGGGAGGGAGGAAGGAAGGGAATGATTTATTGCATTAAATAAGATGGAGAGAACAGGCTCACGGGAGTCAGAGCCACAGAAGACAGTAGTAGGGAGGGGCAAAATGATGTTTGGGACAGAATGACAGACAGGGAACAGCTATTCACTGTCAAGGACACTTGAGCTCCCCAAAAGACCTCGAGCAGTGTCTAGAGAAAGCTTCAATGGTCACAACTGTGGGAGATGTGATCAGCATCAGGAAAGGAGGTCAGGGACGCTGCTAATGTCCTACAATGGACCAAGCCACCACCCAGAGTAGAGTCACTAGGTGCTGCCGTCAAACCCTGAGCTGGAGCGAAGACTGAAGAAGGAAGATGCCGGGTGTGTGGGAGCTACAAGAGAGCTACCAGACAAGGGAGCCACCCTGCTTCCATCTTCCTAAGATTCTTCAGCAAGCTACAATTGATTTGCACACACACACACACACACACACACCCCTTCCCTCAGCAGACATTAACTCTTATTATCAATACCCAACACAAGGCAGTTCATAAACTGTCCTGTATTTCATGAGGCTAGCTCTTTCTGACAGGTCTGTACTTCCTGTTACCATACAGAGCTCTGTTCATTCTTCCTTCGTTCCTCCCCTCTGCCACCACCAGAGCCCTACGCAGATAGCTTCACAAAGATGGTGGGAACCACGACCACTTAGGGCTCTGCTCAGATCTCAGTTAGTGATGCTGGTGGCGTGGATGGGCTTAATGGTGGCCAAAGAGAAATGGCAAAGCAAAACAATGAAAAGGGAGGCGGTTCTTTTTCTCTCTTCAAGAAGCATCAGTCTGGGGATGTCACCCGGTGGGAGAGCACACGCACAAGATGTTGCTGGGAGAAAAAAATCCTCGGGGGTGAAGCATTAGCTGTGAGCAGAGGGGTCAAAGCAGGAGGTCACCCATCGCTATCGAGCTAGCCCATGAGCTGCCTCTAGAAACATCCTGGAGTTTCCATCTCTTGCTGTCTTCTTCTCGTTGCTCTCATCACTTTCACGGCCGCGTAGTAATTGCTCTGTAAATGTTTGCCAGACTAAACTGTTGAAAAACAGAACTGTCTGACACAGGGCTTTGCTCCAGATTTCAGGCCCAAAGTGTATATATACCAGAAGGCAAGAGAATGTGTGGTATATTTGAGTAAGTGTGACCAACTCCATTTAACCGGGACAACACTCAAGTCCTGGAGAGCAGTGAAATAAGAAGTTGAGGGTTGTATGATATTTAATACCCAGGATTATTATAAAAATTAACATACCAATCCATAAACTCTTAAACTAGAGCCCTTCATAACCACCAGGTATGCTAGATGAGATTAGTGTGTGGAGTGCCTGGCAGACATTGTGGTCAGGCCAGTGCCGCGTCAGTCTGGCTTTGAACCTGGCTATACTAGTGCCCCAGACTGAGACCTTACACAAGTCATGTAAGTGTCCCAATTCCAGTGCCTAGAACTGCAAAATTAGGGTTCTAACTGCAAAGTCCCCCAACAACACCAACCCCATAGCACTGCTGAGACAACTGAAGAGGTAATTCATTAACACTCGAGGCCTGGCAATGGTCAGAACTCAACAATGGCAGACATTGCTAATGTCAGCATGGCTCTTGCATTCTCATACGTAGTCAGGACAGTGAGCTTCTCAGGTATCACCTGATACTGCGATTGCCAACATCTGCCTTCATGCCAGTTACGTCTGTGTGGTGTTTCTGTCTGGGTAAATTTGGCCTTTGCTAGAAAGACCTGATAGAGGGTGGAAGAGCCTCAATGGAAGAGTGATGAGAGTCAGTAGCCAGGCCAGACAAGACTGGGCAATGGAAATGTTGTATTTTCATACGGTAAAGCCACAAATTTAAAATGGATTTTTTTTTGTTCTTGTCTTTTGAGGCATGGTTTCATGTATCCCAGGCTGGCCTCAAACTTGCTATATGCTTGAGGATGCTTTGAACTCCTAATCCACTTGCCTCCATCTCCCAAGTGCTAAGATTACCACACCTAGTTAATACTAAACCTTTTGTTTGTTTCTTTTGGTAGTGCTGAGATCAAACTCAGGGCTTTGTATGTGATAGGTAAATGCTCTAACACTGAGGTACAATCCCAGCCTTGGAAACAGATTTCTAAATTATCCATTAAAAATAAAATATTGTGGAGAAGGGGGAGGAACTGAAGAGATGACTTAGTGGTTAATCAAGCTTGCTAATCTTCTAGATGGTTGATAGTGCTTGCTGCTCTTCCAGAGGATCTGAGTTCAGGTTCAGGTACCTACATTGCGTGGCTCACAACACCTTAACTCTGCTCTAGTGATCCAATGCCTTTTTTTTTTTTTTTTTTTTTTTTTTGGTTTTTCGAGACAGGGTTTCTTTGATGCCTATCCTGGCACTCGCTCTGGAGACCAGGCTTGCCTCAAACTCACAGCGATCCGCTTGCCTCTGCCTCCTGAGTGCTGGGATTAAAGGCATGCGCCACCAACGCCCGGCTCCAATGCCCTTTTCTAACCTCCATGGGCACCTGCACATACATGGCATATCCTCACAAAGACATACACATGCATAAATGTATATGAATAAAAATGAAAACAAATCTTCAAAAGAAATAAATCAAAATTGACCACGGTGGTGCATGCCTTTAATCCCAGCATTCAGGAGGCAGAAGCAAGAGGATCTCTGTGAGTTTGAGGCCTGCCTGGTCTACAAAGTGAGTTCCAGCGGGGTAGTTAGGGTTGTTATACAGAGAAACCCTGTCTTGAAAACCAAAGCAAGGAAGGAAGGAAGGAAGGAAGGAAGGAAGAAAGAAAGAAAGAAAGAAAGAAAGAAAGAAAGAAAGAAAGAAAGAAAGAAAGCCAAATTTTAGGGCTGGAGAATAGCTCAGTGGCTAAGAGTACATTCTGCTCTTGTACAGGACCCAAGTTTAGTTTCTAGCACCCATGTAGGGTCTCACAACTGCCTATAACTCCAACTCCAGGAGGATCTGACAGCCCTGGCCTCCCCAGGTACCGCATTCGTGTGCCTATACCCATATACACACTTTAAAATACAAAAAAAAAATCTTTTTTCATTTTTTTTTTGAGACAGGGTTTCTCTGTGTAGCCTTGGCTATCCTGGAACTCATTTTGGCCTCAAACTCACAGGGACCCACCTGCCTCTACCTCCTGAGTGTTGGGATCAAAGACTTGCACCACTAATTAATAATAATAATAATAATAATAATAATAATAATAATAATAATAATATATTCAGGCCTAAGATGGCTTCTTGGGTAAGGATGCTTGTCATACAAGCCTGGATACCTGAACTTGAAGCCCAGAACCCACATAGAGGAAGAAGAGAATCAACTTTACAATGTTGTCCTCTGACCTCCACATGCAAGCTCACACACTTGTATCATGCACACACACACAATAACAACTAAACATTAATATTGGTTGAAGCTGAGCATGGTGGCATTCACCTGCAGGACCAGCAACTAGGAAGGCTGAGGTATGAGAGTCACTTGAGCCAGGAATGATCCTAGATGATAACAGAGCCCCTAGATGACATAGAGTCCCTATTTCAAACAAAAGATAACAAAACAAAAATAAAATTGAATTGAAACAACCTCCAAAATAGCAAAGTACAGAGCCTTGCAGGTAGGATCATCATGTATATGTTATTACTTCTTACATGTGTCTGTTAATACACACGCTGTGCATATATGCTTGTCATTGCACAGAATAGCTCTGGAAGGGCAAGCAAGTTATAGTTTCCATTCCCTTTAGAAGGAAAACCAAGGAATGAAGTAAAAACTGGAAATATTTCCCATTCTTCGTTGTATATGTTTTTCTGCTCTGAAATTTTCCTCATGCCCTTTACATATTTTTATCAAAAGTAATTTTTAAAGTTGTAAGTAAAAAAGGAAGGCTGTTAGTTTCACTAAGGAAAGGCTTAGTGGGTAATAGTTGAAACACAAATTGTTGAGATCTCAGGACAGCAGGTGTTGGCAAGGGCAGAGGTAAGGTACAGCCTCCCCCTGCTACCCCATGGGGATGCAAGCTGGTACCTCATTTTCAGAGTAACCAGGCCCTGTCTAGTAAAGGCTAATAAGTGTCCATGTTACAGTTTCCCCTTAGACAAATTCCCCCAAATTAATTGTGTATCCAAAAAGACATGAACAAATGTTCACGCAATATTACCAGCAGGAGATGTAAAAACATAAAAATCATAACACCATGTATAGCAGTTAATTGAGATAAACCACATTTTCATACATTAATGTGAATAAAACTCAGGAATGTGCTGGAATTTTGGGACACCAAAACAATTCCTTCTATATACTATTTATATATCATACAGACAGTCAACACAACTCTGTACATCATGTGTAAGTATGCACAGTTGTACCTGAAACACAGAAACACTGAGTTGGGTGGGCAGGGAAGGAATTGATTGTGGGAGGTGAGAGTCCACAGCATCTGTAAAGTTGTCTGTTTTGCCCCTTCAACCACAATCTGGAATGCAGAGCAGCAACACTGTTCAGAATAAATACCTGGTTAATTTGTCTGCCAGTTGTTAAATAATCCATAGATATGGCTTGATGCACTGCAGGACACAGCCTGGGAGTCATAGGCTGGGTCATCAGAGATAGCATGGCTACTTTAGGAAAGCTTTGTTAACATCTGGAGTCTCAGTTTCTTCATCAGCAAAGTGGAATCAGTCCCCAACTTGTAGGACTCTATGAAGATTCAAGGAAAAAGAAATGCACGTGAAATTTTTAATGCAAAGGCTGCACACACACAGAGACCTTGGCTGTTACTGCTGCTCAGCAGGAAGCCAATCCAAGAGTTCCTTCCTCCTTCAGGAAAAGAGAGCAGCCACACTCTGAGAAAGGTCTCCCCAGGACCACAGGCCTGGTGTGCAGTCAGAAGGTGGTGACTTTCTGGGTGCTAAGGCCCAGCCTCCCCCAAATCAGTGTCACCACCACCAAGGGAGGAACTTTCTGGAAAGGATGTTGCAGGAAGAGGAGTCAGTCAGTAATACCTGTGACAAAGGGCCACATGGTCCAACCATCTCTAGCAGGTCACTAGAGACAGAGCATCCAAACAAGCCCCTGAGGTTTCAAGTGTGAGGCTGTTGAATAAAGAAAACAGTTTTTCTTCATTGAAAATGAAGTCCATATGACACGTGGTGACAGGAACCCAAGAGAGCAGCACAATGCCGGATTTCATCTGGCTTTGGGACCTCTGGAAGCTGTGGATATTAGCAAAGAGTATGGCATAGTCTCTGAACCTGCACCTGAGTCTCCATTAGAAGGCAGCTCTTGTGGCTGATTTGGGTATAGGGTGGGGCTCTTAAGGACAGACCTGGGTACGTCGAAAAGTGACCCTAGGAACAAATAATCTTGCTGCTAATAGCAATGACAAACCAGCAGCTAATACCCAGGTGCTTTGCTGAGTATGTGTGGGTAAAGAACTGGCAATCTCTACAAGGAAACTGAAGCAAAGAATAGTTGCAGGTGGTGCCTAAGGTCTAAGAATAAATACGTTATACACACAGCTGTGCTTCAACTTAGCTGTGTATCTTGGGCTGCTCACTTCACCTCTCTGGTCACTTTGTCTACAAAATGAAGTTTGGACTGGATTTTAGGGATTCCCTCTAACACTTAGATTTCAGGTTTCTCCTAATTAAGCCACAGTTTTCAGAATCAAGTTTTTGATAATACAGATTGCTTCAAAAGCAACACTAATGTCAAAAAAAATAGTTTCAGTGTTCTCCATCAGAGCTCAGGGAACCCTGCAGAGAGGAGGCAGAAAGAGTGTAAGAGCCACAGGGGAAGGAGCACACCAAGGAAACAGGGAGGAAACAGGACTCTCTAAATCAAGAGGCCTGACACACATGAACTCATAGAGACTGAGGCAGCCCTCACAGAGCCTGCACGGTCTACACCAGAGGGGGTCCTAGAGCTGAAAGGAGAAGTGGACACATATTCCCAATCCCTAACTCTGAAGCTCTCTCCAACGGATAACCACTTGCAAATGAAAATATTGTTTTCTCCAAAGGAGTCTCACTGGGACACAAACTACTTTTAAGGGTAGACTCATGGCCAGCAGTAGATGGCAGCAGAAAATGAACTCGGTACCACCTTTGGAGGTTATTTGTCTCATGATGCTGTGCAGGGCTCTTTTTTGACTCCTCCATTTTTATTTGTATGTTTTAATTTTTTCTCCCTTTTCCCCTTCAGGTTCCTTGCATATATATTATGGCTTTCTGTTTATTGTTTTTATGAGATTTCTGAGTGTGCGAACAAGCGGGTCTCTGCGTCTGCATCTGTTTCTTGTTCTTTTTCTCTTTGGTTCTTTGTTTTGTCCTATCCTGATGTGTTAGTGTTTGCTTTGTCCTATCATGTTATTATTATATTCTTTTAGAAGTCTGTTTGCTTTCTAACGAGAGACAGGAAGGGGTGGACCTGATTGGGAAGGGAGGTAGGGAGTGACTGGGAGCAGAGGGAGGGGACCCATACCCAATATATACCATGTGAGGAAACAAAAATCTATGTTCAATAAACGGAAAAGAAAAAAGGAAAACTGGGGAGGGGAGATGGAATTAACCCCAAGCTATACAGGGAAGCATTCCATTTGAATAGAATGCATAGAATTAGAGAAGGCGGGGAGGTTTCAGAGCTGTCATTAGAAAACTGAAGGGCTCTGTGCAGCCCGCCCCAGGACGGGGTGATGTCCAGGTTGTGTCAGGGGAAGCATTTAGGGAGAAGAGGCGGGAGGGAGGGGTGTGACCTGCATAAGAGTGTGGTTCTCATCTCAGGAAAGTCACAAAAGTATCCCCTGCTTAAAGCCATCAGTTCCACTAAACCAGGACCCCTAAAAAACAACCTTGTGACCTTCTCTGGGAATACTAAATAAGCCCCCAAGGTCTTAAGAAATATGGGACTTACAAATAAGGCCAAGCATTTCACCCCGATTCTGATGAAAGGTTTATGAGCCCCAGAATAGCCTGAGCAGGACATGTCTGGATTGAATATTTGGTGCACACTTAACACCAACGTGTTTCAGAGGCTTCGTGTTTCACAACCAAACATTGCCAGAACTGCGAGAGTTACATGATACCCACGCTAGGGGACATTCTCTCACTTCTTGGTGCCATACATAGTGCAGACTCCTGTCTGTGGCACATGAGGGTTAATTAGTCCCTTTAAGCTTTAGGGATTTGCTAGCATCACTGTCCCTTGACCTTGTTCCCATAGAAAACAAAGGCTAAGAAGATGATGACATGTGTCAGACCAGGGTCTGACAGGGTGACCATCAGGAGGAAGAGTCTGGAAAATGAGATGGCTGATCTGGGGAGGTGGAGCTGATGGGGTCAGGTCAGATTTCCAAGATGAGGCCCTTTCGGTGTGAGATGCTTGCTACCTTGTCCCAGGCTAGATCATGGACAAGTCCAGAAATCAAACCCACTGAGCCTCAGAGAAGACCCACATCTGTGCAGAGATGAAAGAGAGTCATACACACAGATCTGTCCCCAAGTCACATGTGGTGTCTGGTCTCTTACAAAACCTCAGATAGGACCTGAAGGCCTTGAGGATAAGCAGTGCATCTCAAATCACAAAGCACTCTCTCCTCCTCAGTGCTCTCCTTCAAGAAGTATCTTCCACGACAGACAATGATCCAGGTGGGCTGGCAGAGGGGCGGGGGAGCCATTCTAACTTGAAATTTCCCTGAAACCCCACAGCAGAATTCAGAAGGATTATATGATCACCCAAAGTCGTGCGGTAGAATTCAGGCCAATCTCTTCTCATTCAGACACTGTGATTTCACATTTTAAACACTAGTCAGCAGACTGTGGTCTGGATTATAGACCAAATGGAATGAGCCTCCTGATTTGGCAAATACTGCTTCATCTGTACACACCCCTGCCTATCCAGCCAGGTGCCGCTCATGGCTGCATTTACAGCACAGAGCTGAGTGGTTACAACAGTGACTGCGTGGCCCGGAAAGCCTGACCTACATGCTGTCTGTCCAGCTTGTTCCAGAAAAAGCCTGCAGACTCCTGTTTCTGAAGCATCACTGTTACAGTTTTAGAAATTGAGACGACCTCCTTTGGAGTTATTAGCAGGAGTGGCCACACATTGGCCACAGGCTGCTCAGTCACCTCTTGAAGAAAGGGAGGGTGACATTTATTAGCTCTGTGGCCTTGAAAACACTTAATCTTTCTGAGCACTGGTTTCTTCATGAGCCAGAGGAGCACAACAGCAGTGCCTGCTTGTCTTGATCTGCTCAGGTGCCTTAAGCAACAGAAACACTGCTTAGCAATGTAGCCAAGCAGAAAGAATTTGTCATTAGTATATTTGTTTATTATATTATTTTGAAACAAATTCACTCCATGTAACACAGCCTGGCCTCCAATTCCAGATCCCTCTGCCCCTGCCCTAACCCTGTCCCTGCCTTCTGAGTTCTTGGCCCATGTATGCCATCATGCCTAGCTAATGTTGGCACAATTTAATGCTCTTGGGAACTTACTTCTAAAAGTACTAGCTGCTGGAAGTCTGAGATCAAGGTAGCAGCCTAGTCAGGCTCCAGTGAAGGCTTCTTCTGGTCAGCCGTGGATGGCTGCCTTCTGATGTCATCTCACTGTGGGGAGGAGGGGGGCAGGGGTGAGAATCAGATTAAAGCCTCTCATATCACAGCATTTAGCCTTAACCTTCTCCTGAAGAATATATCTGCGAATATATTCATTCTGGGGATCAGAGTAAGTAGTATTTAAGGAGCACAGTATTTAAAAGCAGAGGACTTCCTTAGTTTACCCTGAGCCAGTGTCTCAGCCACCCTGGATTTTGTCTCCTAATCTCTGAGGTAGAATGTTTAGGAAAATCCAATTAACAATCCCCCTCTTTTTTTGCAGGGGGTGTGCAGGGTCTTACATAGCCCAAGGCTGACCTGAAACTCACTTTATAGTGGAGGATGACCTTGAACTCTTGATCTTCCTGCCTCCAGACTGTGCCTGCATGCTGAGGTTGTGTAGTGCTGGGAAATGAGCCAAGGGCCTTGAGTGTGACAGGCATACACTCTGCCAACTGAGCTGCATGCCCAGTCACACAGAGCCTTTAACACAGTGAGGGGTTTTTGTTTGTTTATTTCATTTCCTATTGTTTCCTTCCTTCTATTAGTTTTTATATGACCTCTGTGTTCTCAAACTTGCAATCCCCTGCCTCAGCATCTCCAGTGCTAGACAACAGGCTTGTGCTACCATACCTTGTTACTTGATTCATTTTCCTTTGTCCTTTTGCTTATCTCATGGTTATAGACAGCTGCTAAGTCTCCAGCTAAGTCTCATGGTCATTGTATACAAGAAGGAAGTAGAAATAAGGACAAGACACTGGTTAACTAAGTTTTTCTCTTTTCTTCCCAGATGCAAAAAGTCTGCCCCCCAAAATATCCAGCAGACAATTGCTCACACCTCCTTCAAAACAATAGTGTCAATGGCTCCCACTGATGAAAAGAATCCAGAAGGCATTTGTGACCATGTGTGCCTTAAAGTTGAAATCTTTTATATTTCCAATTAAAATCAATATCCACATGCTTGTTTTCCTGTGGTTATCTAGAAACGACAAGGCCGGCTTATTGTAGAGTCATCCATATTGGCGCTTTATCCTATATGGCCACTGGCAGCCTCTGCCAAGATCATCCTGACTCACCAAAGGTACTGAGAACTGACTTTGGAAAATGAGAAAAGGACACACATTCGGCTTCATCTAAAAAGCATAGCAGATGCTAAGGCATGGGCAGTAGACAGAGGCCAGATCTATAGGGAGTGTGGCAGCTATGTTCTGCTCACCTCCAATCCTGCACAACCCACTTTCATTAGAGCAGTTACAGTGGAAACAGGACCCATCCCCAGGCTTTTGTCCCCTAGCAAAATCACAGTTAAAAATCCTGAGCTCCATGCCTGAGCTGGTACCTGCTTCTGCTCCACATGCCCACAGACAATCAGGTGACTAGCTCTCAGCCAAAGTCTCATTCCCACAAAGGAAGATCAAGATCACAGAAGGCAGAGTATGTAAAGCCTAGGATCTAAGCAGAAGGGAGAACCCTCTTGCCATGAGGACACCTCAGTAACAGTGGGAATACTCCAGAAAGTGTTCGGATCCAGGGCAAGGGAGGAGTGGCTGACCCGATGGCTTCCACCCCCATGTCATGGAAGATCAATGCCCTCGAGTTCACATACGAGTGAAGCATACAAACGACCAAGCCTTGTTTACTCCAGGACATTTGCTGCAAATATTTTGAAATTCAGATTTTGTCAGGCTGGTGTAACTAGGAAAGCCTAGTTGGAGGAATATGCTAATAAGTCATTAAAACACACTCATATCCTGCCATATGGTACACTGGAACATAAAACACGGGGCTCTATTCTGTGGCCAGGGTTGGTTGATAAAAGGGAGCCCTGGGGAGAAGATTGTTGCCCCAACCACCGCACTTTATATGCTAACTCTTGTTCCAGGGGCTTGTTGTCTCAACCAGGCTTGGCAGCTGTCTATAAATGGCACTCCATGGGAGACAACTACTGCAGATAATGGCAGTGTAAAACCCAAGCTGGCAAAAATATGGTTGCATGAAGTCAGTTTCCGGGGTGGAGTTCTGTTCTCTGAGTTACTAGTTAAGTTCTTAGTAATTATAGTATCAGTTCTATATTTAGATCCTATCTTTAAAATATTTAAAGGTAAGATAGCGCTGGAAGGAGTATAGATGGTAGGTAAACAGATTATGGATTGACAGCATGTGTTCATGGATGTCTTTAATATGCAAGTCAGGCCCAGAGCGTCTCTGCATCGAGAAACTAAACTTGGTGGTTTGTGCTCTAATTGCATTGTGGCCTGTGGATCACATTTGAGGAAATATGCAGATACATGCAGAAGCCATCTAATTACTCCCTGGCTGCAGCAGAACCAAGCCCACCCCATAGCCTGAATTCAGAGAAAAGAACCTGCCTCACAGTCTTCAGCCCATTGTCTTGGTAACAAATTTCTTCCCAGCCCTGGGCTATTATGGGAAATGTATATTTAGGAACCTCCGGGCAGTAACTCTGCCTTTTGTTTGCGCTCAAAGAGAACTCACTTCCAGTCTTGAGCGTGATTAATAAGGCAGATGCCTTCATTACACTTCTCTCCTTTACATTCTGCCATTTACAGCACAGTTTGGGTCCTGGATACTTCACTGAGGCAGTGAGAGAATGAAGAAATGCCAGACACAGACAGGAGAGCTGGGGATAGGTGGAGTGACACCAACCCCTCCCTCAACAACCTGGACCTCAGCACATTTATTATGCTCAGCACAACCGGGAAGAGTTAGTTAATCTTGGTAGCAGGTCTCTGTGAGCATCAGTCTGAGGCTGTTTTGGCACACATTGCCAGCATCTGAACTCCAACCAGAAGAAGGCTTGACCATTCCCATGGGTCTGAGGCATTGGGTCTAGACATGGCTATGCTCATGTCAAGCAATGCAAATTCACTCAGGGCTTCCTCCGTCCCCCTGCCACATTCTATACTTTTAAAATGTAAAAGCAAAAGAGGAAGAGGAGGAGAAGTAGAGAGAAGGAAGGGGGAAAGGCAGGGAAAGAGGGGGGAAGGAACAAAGGTTTGAAGGAGAAGAGAGAGGGGAAGGAGGAAGACTACAGCCCTGCTAGCACTATGTCCAAGGTAAAAATGAGCTCACTGAGCCTGCCTTGAGAATACACGCCTTTAATCCCAACACTCAAGAAGGAAGAGGCTGGTGGATCGCTGTGAGTTCAAGGCCAGCCTGGTCTACATAGTGAGTTCCACGCTGGCCAGAACTACACAGTGAAACACTGTCTCAAAAAACCTTGAAAAGTCCATGAGGTCAATTGGGCCAAAACCAGGCAGAAGCTCAAGAGAAGTTGAGCCTCAGGAAGGACTAAGGCGCAGTCCTTGGGCTTCCCAGAGCTAAGTTTCACACAAACTGTTTGCAGTAACAAATGATACACTCTTCTCACTGATTGCCAAAAAGAGTTGAGTTTTATTCTCTTACCTTTATCACTACAGTCTTAAGCGATGCCTGCACAGTAGTTCTAGTGTAACACCCATTATAAATAATTAACCACCCTACCTCCCAAAAAATGTTGTTAAAGGAAAAGGTGAGTATTGCTATTTTATTTGCATTAGTTTTAATCTCATCTATTGGGTTTTTGTTTGTCTGTTGTTCTAGCTTAGCTTTTTCCAGATTGCAAATGGGATGCACCACTCAAACAAATTCCAACTCCAAACATTAGCACTAGATAGTTCTCCTTCCACCACTGCCAGAAATATCTGGCCATAACAGAAGGACAGGTTTGCTTCCTGACTTTTATCTCTGTCAGATAGGCTCTCTTTTAGACATTTCTGAGGTGGATGGTGCACACTCACACTCATGCTCACGTGTGTGTGTGTGTGTGTGTGTGTGTGTGTGTGTGTGTGTGTGTGTGTGTTCGCTCATTTTGACAAGTATAATACTGTTATCTGGAAAAAAATAGTTAATTCAAAAAGTAAGACATTCCCTCTCTAACTTTCAGGGCAGGGCAAAGACAAAAGTGAGTTTTTAATTCATCAGAATTATTTAACAGTTCTGAGTGATTTCCAGTTTCTCTATTAATCCCAGGAGCTCAGCTGACTCAAAGGTCACAGACCGCAGGGCTCTGGTAAACAAGGGGCTCTCATGAAACTTCAGGAACCAAACTATCACCTGATCGATGGTTGCTACCTTCCTCCTCAGCGTAGTGGTGTCCCTGTAGTCACCCCTCATCCACACCTCAGCACTGCCTTCATGACCTGCTGTCTTTTGGCCCCACGCAGTGGCTAGCACACCAGCGCTTCCAGGAGATAGTTTCAGTTCCCAGTGCCTTTCTGGCCAGTTCTTTTCATATTTCACCACCAGGTTAATATCTGAAGGCAGTGAAGAGGTGCTGAGAAAAAGTGTATGGAACCAGACACTGGTATTAGCCCTCCACTAACACCTCCTCACTCCTGGCTGGAGAGTGAGCTAAATGAAATCTGCTACAAAATGAGCCAAGACATGGAAATGACAGGGGCAGTGGGGTGACAGGAAGGAAGAGGACGAATATAAAGAAGGTACAATGATATATGTGGGAAATAGCTGAGAAAATCCTTCATTTTGTAAGCTAACAAAATGATTTAAGAGAGAGGCAGGCAGGCAGGGCCTGGCACTCACCATCTCCTCTTAAAAGTACACACCACCACCAGTGTGGCTCCTTGCCCAAAAATGTGTCTAGGAATCTAATCAAGCTGATCATTATCTTCCAATTCAGAGGAAAGAGGATGGTGCCACACAAAGCAGAGGGACAAACCTGGAGAGTCCTGAATGTAGAAACATAAAGAGCCAGACCTATTTTCTTCAGCAAATAAATTCCAAGAAAACTACAAAGAGGTGGGTGGAAGATTTCAGTGAAAAGGAGACAGCAACACGATCCATGTCCAGATTGTGTCTGGATTGCAACTAGAACAAAAGAAATAGGCAGGCGGGCAGAGTGGCACACACCTTTAATCACAACACTTCAGAGACAGAAGCAGGTTATCTGTGAGTTCAAGGCCAGCCTGGTCTACATAGGGAACTCCAAGACAGCAAGGGCTATGTAGAGAGACCCTGTCTCAAAAAGAAAGAGGGAGGGAGGGAGGGGGAAAGGGGGGAGAGAAGGATGAAGGAAGGAAGGGAGGGGAGGGAGGAGGGAGGGAGGGAGGGAGGGAGGGAAGAAACTATTGGCTCTTAACTAAGAAACAACCAAAAGTGTATGAATACTGACCTCAGTGGACAACATTAATATCGAGGGAGTTACTATTAATCTAAGTCGGATGATGGCGCTACGTTCTTTTAGAGTCTTTTAAAGGCATGCATGGAAACGTTTGTGGATGCAGTGACAGGACAACCAGGGGCTGGAAAATGGAGGGCTACGTGAAATCAGATTGGCTGTAGCTAACTGTAGACAAGTGACAGATCCCTAGGAGCCTGACTGCAGTGTTTTCTTCTCTTTGAATGCTTGAGACTTTGCAACAGTCTCAGGATGAGCTATGTTTTAAGACCTGTGGTTGCCCATGCTCTGGGTTCGCTGCTTGCATTCCCATGTACTGTTTAACATGCTCAGATATGCCAGTGGCCAGAATATCTAGAGACTACTCAAAGCTGTAGATTTATTTGGGGCCAGAAAATTCATAGGTTATTTTCATGCTTCTATCAGGAGATACATAATGCCTTCAATAAAAAGGTTTTAAAAGTTAGTTTTCCCTACTGAAAACTGCAACTTCTTCCTGGAGAGGCAATGTTCAAGATGAATTATTTATTGAAATGCAGAACCAGGAACAGAGCCTCATGGATGTCAGATTTTTTTTCCCTGTAATCCCTCAACAACCTTTTCAATAAGTCCCACTATTTGTTGGATCAATTTTTAACATTATTTTATTCTATTGTGTGTGGATGTACCGTGTGTACTAGCACACTCAGTGTGCGTGCCTGTGCATGCATATACAGAGGCCAGAGGAGGACCTTGAGTGTCTTCTTCCATCGCTCTCTAATTTATTTTAGAGACAAGGTCTCTCACTGAGCCAGAAACTCACTGTTTCAGATAGCCTGGCCACCAGCAAAATCCCAACACCCACCTGTCCCTGGCCCCTAATCCTAGGTTACAGTCATGTATGCTCATGCCCATGCTGGGGACTAGAACTCAGGTCGTTTTTACACAGCATAAGTTCTCACCCACAAAGCCAGACATGTCCCCAGCCCTGCAGTCTGCTTTGGCTGCAATCGTTCTTACCACTGTTCCTGATAGAGCATACTCAGTCTCTTGACCCTACTATCTTGAGCTCATGTGTAACACCCATCTACCTCCCCAGCCTCCATCAGCAGTCCTCCAAAGGCTGGAGGGCAGAAGCAAGGAGCACATAGTCAGTCCCTCCCTTGAGAAAGATGACAAGCAATGTTTTATTCATTATTTGCTTGTGTGCTTCTAAAACTCCCAGCAAGCCTACCTCTTTCCACTTGGGAATAGCAAAATACCATCTCTCTCAACACACAAAATCCCAAAGCCACATTGTCAGAGAACTCGGCACATTCCTTACTCTTGTGCTTTAACAATTAATTCTCCAGCAAGCAAGACTGCTGGAGACGATGGTCAGCTCAAGTGGCCTTTATGAGAATGCTGGGCAATCTTGAGTGTAATGGAAAATGTTGAGTAGTGACCTAATAGATTGCAAGGCCCATCCGCAAAGCTGGGGAGAACCATTATGATTGGGGGTGTGGTCCAAGAGAGCAGGTGAGGGCCCCCCCCTGGCTACATCTCTCTCTGTGATGGTTCCCCTTGCTCCTCTAGGACAGTCTAGGAGTACCTGGCAGGCACAGTCAGTTGTGAACAGTGACAGAAACATGGCACAATTCCTCCAAGCCCCTTGCTACTGTGCCAAATTCTCCATCGTGGCAGCAATTCCTTACTTGTAGCCATGTTTTCACTGTAGTTCCAAAACAAAACTACCATCCTGCTCCCTTTTCTGCCCGCCAGACATAGTTGATCATTTTCCTAATTGCCATTACACGTGTTTCAGTCTCTCTGGCTATTTAATGACATCGCCAGGTAATCCATAACAGCAATTACATATCAGAACTGCCAGGGACTATCGGACAAATGCATAATGGGGCATTTTAAAAGTGCTTAAAATGTAATGCTAATTAGGAAGGGTATCAGATATGATACTTACCACAATAGGGAGCACGTTGGAATTTCTGTCATAAAAGGAGAAACAATGGTATCTATTAGGACTCACAATGTGTGGGTGTAAGGATAGAGTCTGCAGATGTGGAAATCACTTAGTGCAGATATAATGCACAATTCTCATTGGCCCATTTGTTGAGTTAGCCTCTGCTAACTATTGCGTTTTCCAAAGTGTTAAAGGCTAAAACCAAAAAGGCAAAAAAGAGTTTGCTGCATGTCCCTGTCCTTGGGAAGCCTGAAGTGTGAAGACACACAGAGAAAAACAGAGTTCCCAGAGAAACACAAACCAACCTCAATCACTGTTGCCAGGGTTCAGACAGCCCTTCAGCCCCTGCCACATTTACAGCACCCACAAAACAGAATGGGGGGCTGCCGAGCCAGAAAGAGCATGAAAAGAGCAGAGGGTTACCAAAAAGAGCACCACAAGGCGGCCCAATTGGGGCTCGGCAGCTCAGCCTAGGAAGGGGCAATGTGCTCTGAGTCGAAGAATTTGGGTTCAAACCCAGGTTGTGCCTCTTCCTGGCTTTTTGATCTTGAGCAAAATGAACCCCTATCTCTTCCTGTCCTCATCAGTGAAACACTGCAACCATCTTCCTGCCAGTTGTAACTTAGATCACACTAGTGCAAGTATTATGGTTCTGAAAACATTTCGCTTAGAAAGCTGTGATTCTGTAATGTTCTTGACTCCTTCTGCACAGTCACAAAAAGGTTGCCAGGTATCACCAGTTCAAAGGCAAAGACATGTCGGTGGGAGAGAAGTTAGCACCGGCTGTGTCTCTCATGCTGCTTCTGTTCCTTTTATCAAATGGCAGGTTTCCAGGACTGGAGAGACTGCTTGGCAGTTAGAAGCACTGTCTGGGGCTGGAGTGGTGGCTCAGTGGCTAAGAAAGATCACTCTGAGGTGATCACTATCACCTGAAACTGGAGCGCCAGGGGACCCAGAGGACCCAGTACCCTCTCTTGGCCTCTGTGGGCGCCTTTCCCCCTGTGCGCTTATCCCAGAGGGATACACAGGCATGTATACAATTTTTTAAAACTTTTGAAAAACCAGAAGGAAACAAAAGAAAACAGTCTCTTTTCCAGGTGTTTGAAGAAAATCTGTTTTGTGATCTGGAGGTCGGGTTTGGATCACATGGCCACTTGTACTTGCAAAGGAGTTTGGGAAGCTAAAAAGTAGGCTAGCGGACAATGTGGCAGAAGGATCCAAAAGGATGGGATGGCTTCTAAGAAAATAATGTTGGATAATTATTCTGTAGGTGTCTACTTCAGAATAGTGGAAATATTTGTGTGTGATTGCAGGGATGCCAAGAAAAATCAGTGCCCAGTAAGAAAGACAATCATGTGTGGCTCCACCTTGCTCATAAATAAGTACAATAAGAAGTATTTAAAAGATACCACTTTCACCTATCAGATGGATAAGGATAGGAATTGGGGACTTGGCTCAGTGATAGAGTGCTTGAGACCAACCATATATTCAACATCGGCATCACAAAAAAATAATTATCCAACATTATTTTCTAGTTTCCTGCCTAGTTCCTGATCCCCAGACATGCCCATTCTCTACGTAGCACCCACAGAGTTTGCACTCTGGCCAGGCCTTTAATCCTAGCACTTGGGAGGCAGAAGCAGAAGGATCTCTGTGAGTTCAAGGCCAGCCTGGTCTACAGAGTGAGTTCCAGGACAGCCTCCAAAGCTACAGAGAAACCCTGTCTCAGAAAGGAAAAAACAAAACAAAACTGCACTCTGGCCATCTCATTCTCTGCATGCTCACCAGCAGTTTCTGGATTCCTTAAGAGTGAGTTCCTGGGACGAAAGGCATGTGCTACCATGCCGAGAATGCTTGGCCTTTTATGACCTACCAATTCTTGGAGCAATATCTACTTCCACACACCTTTAATCCCAGCACTCGGGAGGCACAGACAGATCTCTGTGAGTTCGAGGTCAACCTGGTCTACAGAGTGAGTTCCAGGACAGCCAGGGCTATGTAAAAGGGCCCTGTCTAAATAAATAAATAAATAAATGAGGAAATAAATAAATGAAAAAAATAATGAAATATCTCATCTTCCTCTCTATCGTGGTGGGATGTGCTAAATATCAAATATCAGACATAAAATCATTTAAGCAACCAGAATGCCGAAAAAAAAGACCACTAATAATAATTCAAGATAAAGATAGATGTATGATTAGAAAAGTCCTTTGTGTTACTCGGTGCCCTTACCACACACAGATGTGACTTTCACATGCAATTATTAATAGTAGCTGCAGAAAAGATACATAAACCAATGTTATGGAAGGAAATTTCAATAGAAATTAGCCTGGAAAGGTTTTTTGTTGTTGTTGTTTTGGGATTTGTTTGTTTGTTTGTTTTGTGTGTGTGTGTGTGTGTGTGTGTGTGTGTGTTTAGCTGTCATGAGTCATGACTCAAGTCACTAGCAGTGGGGGAAGAGATGATTCTGAGTCGTATTAGAGTATTAGGGTAGAACAGTCTGGCAGGGACATGTGATGCAATGCCTGGAATTGGTCTCAGAGAACAAACTTGGGTGACTTAAAACGTAAGTCACAGGAATTCTGCGGCAGTACCCTACACACTGCTGGAGATGAGGACGAAGGGGGATGCTGCATCTTCAGCATTTCCTCATATTGGGATTTATCTGGACATCATCAATGTTTCTCATGAATAGACAGGTAGAGAAGAAGAATGGGAAGGCTGCAAATGTAGGTTCCAGTCTGTCAGGGCAGCATTCACAGGTAGGGGGTGAAAGGACCAAATGCGGAAACATGGAAAGACTAAGAGCCCAGAACTTTTCTGGACCCCTCACAGTCAGACCTGAAATTACTGAATCTCTCTGTCTCATTTGGTAGCTGAGGGCAGCAGATGAGAGGGCAATAAGCAAAAGACAAGCAGGTTTTTACTAGGTGGCTAAAGGATTCATATGAACATTCTCTGAAGTGACCCAAACCAGCAAGAATAAGGGTACTGAATGGCAAGGTGGCAAGTGGGAGGAAAAGAGGAGGAGACATAAAGACAAAAGCAAAAACTGGAACCAGGAGGTCGTGTATAAGCCGATGACTTATGCCAAGCAAATTTACTAAGTACAGCACCATATATACAATTTGAGGGGAGAAGGCCAAAATCAGACAATGTGGTGGGCAGAGGGAACACAGGATACACAAGACACAGCTGCCTAAGGACCAATAACCATAGCCCAAGGGGAAGAGTCGGGTCCCCAGAAACCACAACCTTGACTCCTCCAAGGCACTGGCTCCAGCCCTTGCCAAGTCCACTCCTGGACAAGGACACAGAATTAAAGTTCCCTTTGTCCTTTCATCAGGACTTCTGAGAAAGCCTAAAGTCA
Source organism: Cricetulus griseus (assembly GCF_003668045.3). Classification (NCBI taxonomy): domain Eukaryota; kingdom Metazoa; phylum Chordata; class Mammalia; order Rodentia; family Cricetidae; genus Cricetulus; species Cricetulus griseus. Next base: position 88,995,858 of record NC_048601.1, read on the forward strand.
ACCAGCTCCTCACACAGAAGGAAAGCAGAGTGGAATAAGACATCTCTAGGGACTGAGTAGGTGTCTACTTCAGAATAGTGGAAATATTTGTGTGTGATTGCAGGGATGCCAAGAAAAATCAGTGCCCAGTAAGAAAGACAATCATGTGTGGCTCCACCTTGCTCATAAATAAGTACAATAAGAAGTATTTAAAAGATACCACTTTCACCTATCAGATGGATAAGGATAGGTGATAGAGTGCTTGAGACCAACCATATATTCAACCTCAGCATCACAAAAAAAGCCAACAAACAACAGATGGAAACATGAAAAGTATGACCATAGCCATTGTGATCGTCATGTGTGATGGAAGTGGGGGAGTCTCCCACACAATTTTAGTGGAAATATAATAGAGCTTATCCTTTTGAAGAGCAGTACTTATCACATGTAAAGTTAACATAGCCCACCTTGAATCTTACCACTTACATTTTAAGTGCATATTATACATTTTAAGTGCATGTATACACAGATACATGGTATCTGTGGGGCATGACTCCAGGACCCCAAGAAATACTCAAGTCCTAGATGATCAATACCCTCATAAAATGGCATAATAAACAACTCATCTTAGCTTTTTGACCTTGAACAAAATGTCTTCACACAAGATGACTTCTCTAACTCTTCCTTTTCTCACCAGTGACATAAAGCTACCCATCATATTCAACATTGCTTATTTGTTTGTTTCATTGTTGTCGGCTGTCTATCTGTCTGAGTCAGGATTTTACTATACAGCCCTTACTGGCTTGTAACTCACTGTGTAGATTAGGCCGGCTCTACGTAACTCATAGAGATCTGCCTGCCTTTATCTCAAGAGTATTGGTACCAATACCACCTCCCTGCAGCCACAGAAGCTTGTGGGCCGGCTAACCTGGACTACACAACACAGCAACAAACAAGGAAGATGCAGTCTCAAATAGGATGGAAGGTAAATCTGACAACCATTGTTGTCTGCTCTTCATACATGTTCCACGGCAGTCACATGCCCATGTACCTGTACATATACACAGAATAAATAAATATTTAAAAAAATAATAGTAGCCCTTTCCGTGGACTCACCGCAGACCAGGTGAGCCACCCCCTGCTTTTACCCAATTCTGGTCCTAAGCGCCACCCACCCAGATCCCTCCAGGCTCGTCCCTGCTTGAAACAGACACGCCCAGGCAGGGTGGAGCTTCCTGAATCCGGCTTGGTTCAGGACACTCTTCCTTCCCTTTCCGTGGACTCACCGCAGACCAGGTGAGCCACCCCCTGCTTTTACCCAATTCTGTCCTAAGCGCCACCCACCCAGATCCCTCCAGGCTCGTCCCTGCTTGAAACAGACACGCCCAGGCAGGGTGGAGCTTCCTGAATCTGGCTTGGTTCAGGACACTCTTCCTTCCCTTTCCGTGGACTCACCGCAGACCAGGTGAGCCACCCCCTGCTTTTACCCAATTCTTGTCCTAAGCGCCACCCACCCAGATCCCTCCAGGCTCGTCCCTGCTTGAAACAGACACGCCCAGGCAGGGTGGAGCTTCCTGAATCTGGCTTGGTTCAGGACACTCTTCCTTCCCTTTCCGTGGACTCACCGCAGACCAGGTGAGCCACCCCCTGCTTTTACCCAATTCTTGTCCTAAGCGCCACCCACCCAGATCCCTCCAGGCTCGTCCCTGCTTGAAACAGACACGCCCAGGCAGGGTGGAGCTTCCTGAATCTGGCTTGGTTCAGGACACTCTTCCTTCCCTTTCCGTGGACTCACCGCAGACCAGGTGAGCCACCCCCTGCTTTTACCCAATTCTGGTCCTAAGCGCCACCCACCCAGATCCCTCCAGGCTCGTCCCTGCTTGAAACAGACACGCCCAGGCAGGGTGGAGCTTCCTGAATCCGGCTTGGTTCAGGACACTCTTCCTTCCCTTTCCGTGGACTCACCGCAGACCAGGTGAGCCACCCCCTGCTTTTACCCAATTCTTGTCCTAAGCGCCACCCACCCAGATCCCTCCAGGCTCGTCCCTGCTTGAAACAGACACGCCCAGGCAGGGTGGAGCTTCCTGAATCTGGCTTGGTTCAGGACACTCTTCCTTCCCTTTCCGTGGACTCACCGCAGACCAGGTGAGCCACCCCCTGCTTTTACCCAATTCTGGTCCTAAGCGCCACCCACCCAGATCCCTCCAGGCTCGTCCCTGCTTGAAACAGACACGCCCAGGCAGGGTGGAGCTTCCTGAATCTGGCTTGGTTCAGGACACTCTTCCTTCCCTTTCCGTGGACTCACCGCAGACCAGGTGAGCCACCCCCTGCTTTTACCCAATTCTTGTCCTAAGCGCCACCCACCCAGATCCCTCCAGGCTCGTCCCTGCTTGAAACAGACACGCCCAGGCAGGGTGGAGCTTCCTGAATCTGGCTTGGTTCAGGACACTCTTCCTTCCCTTTCCGTGGACTCACCGCAGACCAGGTGAGCCACCCCCTGCTTTTACCCAATTCTTGTCCTAAGCGCCATCCACCCAGATCCCTCCAGGCTCGTCCCTGCTTGAAACAGACACGCCCAGGCAGGGTGGAGCTTCCTGAATCTGGCTTGGTTCAGGACACTCTTCCTTCCCTTTCCGTGGACTCACCACAGACCAGGTGAGCCACCCCCTGCTTTTACCCAATTCTTGTCCTAAGCGCCATCCACCCAGATCCCTCCAGGCTCGTCCCTGCTTGAAACAGACACGTCCAGGAAGGGAGGAGCTCCCCGAAACTGGGTACAGGCCACTCTTCATTCCATTCCCGGCGACCGATCCACCAAGAGGCCTAACGCCATCAGAGTGAGGAGGCTACGAGGAGAGGCAAAACCATCCAGAGCTCCGGACATTGAATTCCTGGCCCACACACACTACAGGGTAACAAGAGGAGATAGAGAGATCCTACCTGCACTCACTGGAAAAAGATATGGGAAGAAGACAGAATAAGAACCCGCTCAACAACAGAAAGACCAATATGACACCACCAGAATCTAGGGACTCCACTCCAGCAAGATCTGAAAAGCCCAACACAGTGCATGAAGAAGAGATGGACCTCAAAAATTATCTGAGCAAGATGATAGAGACCTTCAAAGAGGAAACAAGAAAATCCCTTAAAGAAATAGAAGAAAAAGTAAGCAAAAAATTACACGATATGGAGGAAAAGACAAACCAAAATATTCAAGAAATAAACAAATCTCTTAAAGAAGCTAAAGAAACCCAAGATAAAACAACCAAACAAGTGAAGGAAGCTCTTGAAACAGTTCAAAACATGAAAGCTGAATTAGACACATTAAAGAAAACACAGAATGAAACGATGCTGGAAATGGAAAGGTTGGATAAACGAGCAGGATCTAAAGATGTGAGTATAACTAATAGAATTCAAGAGACAGAAGAGAGAATCTCAGCTATTGAAGACTCGCTAGAGGATATACATTCATCAACCAAAGAAAACCTCAAGACCAACAAATCCCTAACACAAAATATCCAGGAAATATGGGACACCGTGAAAAGACCAAACCTAAGAATAATAGGTGTAGAAGAAGGTGAAGAAACACTGCTCAAAGGTACAGAAAACATATTCAACAAAATCATAGAAGAAAACTTCCCCAACCTACAGAAAGATATGCCTATGAAAGTACAAGAAGCTTATAGGACACCAAACAGACTGGACCACAAAAAGAAGTCCCCCCGACACATAATAATCAAAACTCCAAATCTACAGAATAAAGAAAAAATATTAAGAGCTGCAAAGGAAAAAGGCCAAGTAACATATAAAGGCAAACCAATCAGAATCACACCCGACTTCTCAATGGAAACTATGAAAGCCAGAAGGTCTTGGATAGATACACTACAAGCACTAAGGGAGCATGGATGTCAACCCAGACTACTGTACCCAGCAAAACTTTCAATCACTATAGATGGAGAAAACAAGATTTTCCATGACAAAAACAGATTTAAACAATACATATCCACAAATCCAGCTCTACAGAAGGTTCTGGAAGGAAAACTCCAACTCAAGGAACATAACTACATGCACAAAAACACAGGCAATAGATAATCTAATATTGCCAAACACAAAAAGAAGCAGGAGAGCAAAATCCACACACAATGACACCAACAACAATAAATCCAAACCAAGCAAGAACCAACGAACAATGGACATTAATATCCCTAAATGTCAATGGCCTTAACTTACCCGTAAAAAGATATAGGCTAACAGAATGGATACGAAGACAGAATCCATCTTTCTGCTGTTTACAAGAAACACACCTCAACTTCAAAGACAGGCGATACCTCAGAGTAAAAGGATGGGAAAAGATTTTCCAATCAAATGGCCTCAAGAAACAAGCAGGTGTAGCAATCCTAATATCTAACAAAATGGACTTTAAACTAAAATCAATCAAAAGAGATGAAGAAGGGCATTTCATACTCATCACAGGAAAAGTCCATCAAGATGAAATCTCAATCCTGAACATCTATGCTCCAAATACGAAGGCACCCACATTTGTGAAAGAAACATTACTAAAGCTCAAACCACACATAAAACCACACACACTTATAGTAGGAGACTTCAACACCCCCCTTACACCACTAGACAGGACCACCAGACAAAAACTTAACAAAGAAACAGAGGATCTGAAAGAAGTCATGGCCCAACTGGGGTTAACGGATATCTATAGAGCATTCCATCCAAACTCAAAAGAATATACCTTCTTCTCAGCACCACATGGCACCTTCTCCAAAATTGACCACATAGTAGGCAACAAAGCAAACCTCCACAATTACAAAAGAATTGAAATAACCCCCTGTATCTTATCAGACCACCATGCATTAAAGCTAGAATTCAGCAACAATACAAATGGCAGGAAACCTGCAAACTTTTGGAAAATGAATAACACCCAATTGCACCATTCCTGGGTTGAGGAAGAAATAAAAAAACAAATTAAAGACTTCCTAGATTCTAATGAAAATGCAGACACAACATACCCAAACTTATGGGACACTCTGAAAGCAGTCCTAAGAGGGAAGTTCATAGCACTAAGTGCCCACATGAAGAAACTAGAAAAAAGTCACATTAGAGAACTGACAGAACAACTGAAAACACTAGAGCAAAAAGAAGCAAACTCACCAAGGAGGAGTAGACGCCAGGAAATAATCAACCTGAGAGCTGAAATCAATAAAGTAGAAACTAGGAAAACATTACAAAGAATCAATGAAACAAAGAGTTGGTTCTTTGAGAAGATCAACAAGATAGACAAACCTCTAGCCAAACTAACCAAAAGGCAGAGAGAGAGCACACTAATTAACAAAATCAGAAACGAAAAGGGGGATATAACAACGGACACTGTGGAAATCCAGAGAATCTTTAGGTCATACTTTGAAAATCTGTACTCCACAAAATTCGAAAATCTAATGGAAATGGACAGTTTCCTGGATAAATATCACTTACCAAAATTAAATCAAGATCAGATAAACAATTTAAATCGACCCATAACCCCTAATGAAATAGAAGCAGTCATCAAAAGCCTCCCAACCAAAAAAAGCCCAGGACCAGATGGCTTCACTGCAGAATTCTACCAGAAATTCAAACAAGAGCTGATACCAATACTCCTCAAACTGTTCCGCACAATAGAAGCAGATGGGATATTGCCAAACTCCTTCTATGAGGCTACAATCACTTTGATACCCAAGCCACACAAAGATAAGAATAAGAAAGAGAACTACAGACCAATATCTCTCATGAACATTGATGCTAAAATACTCAATAAAATATTGGCTAATCGAATCCAAGAACATATCAGAAAAATCATCCACCACGATCAAGTGGGCTTCATCCCAGGGATGCAAGGATGGTTCAATATACGAAAAACCATCAATGTAATCCACCATATAAACAAACTGAAAAAGAAAAACCACATGATCATCTCACTAGATGCTGAAAAGGCCTTTGACAAAATCCAACATCCCTTCATGATAAAGATCTTGGAGAGAACAGGAATAACAGGAACATATCTAAACATGATAAATGCGATATACACCAAACCAATAGCCAACATCAAACTAAATGGAGAGAAACTCAAAGCATTTCCTCTAAAATCAGGAACAAGACAAGGATGTCCACTCTCTCCATATCTCTTCAATATTGTTCTTGAAGTTCTAGCTAGAGCAATAAGACAAGATCAGGATATCAAAGGGATACAAATTGGAAAGGACGAAGTCAAACTTTCACTATTTGCAGATGACATGATAGTCTACATAAGTGACCCGAAAAACTCTACCAGGAAACTCCTACAGCTGATAAACACCTTCAGCAAGGTAGCAGGATACAAAATTAACTTAAATAAATCTGTAGCCCTACTGTATACAGATGATAAACTCAATGAGAAAGAAATCATGGAAACATCACCTTTCACAATATCCACAAGCAACATTAAATATCTGGGGGTAACACTAACCAAAAAAGTGAAAGACCTGTACAATAAGAACTTTGAGACTTTAAAGAAAGAAATTAAAGAAGATACCAGAAAGTGGAAAGATCTCCCGTGCTCTTGGATAGGCAGAATTAACATAGTAAAAATGGCAATTCTACCAAAAGCAATCTACAGATTTAATGCAATCCCCATCAAAATCCCAACACAGTTTTTCACAGACATTGAAAGAACAATACTCAACTTTATATGGAAAAATAAAAAACCTAGGATAGCCAAAACAACTCTTTACAATAAAAGATCCTCTGGAGGCATCACCATCCCTGACTTCAAGGTCTACTATAGAGCCATAGTTCTGAAAACAGCTTGGTATTGGCACAAGAATAGACAGATAGACCAATGGAATCGAATTGAAGACCCAGATATTAACCCACGCACCTACGAACACCTTATTTTTGACAAAGGTGCTAAATCCATACAATGGAAAAAAGATAGCATCTTCAACAAATGGTGCTGGCACAATTGGATTCGAACATGCAGAAAATTGCAGATAGATCCATACTTGTCACCATGCACGAAACTTAAGTGCAAATGGATCAAAGATCTCTCCATAAACCCAGCCACACTGAATCTTTTAGAAGAGAAAGTGGGAACAACCCTTGAACAAATTGGCACAGGAGAACGATTCCTGAACATCACGCCAGAAGCACAGACACTGAGGTCTGCAATTAATAAATGGGACCTCTTGAAACTGAGAAGCTTCTGTAAGGCAAAGGACACAGTCAGTAAGACAAAACGACCACCCACAGAATGGGAAAAAATCTTCACCAGCCCCACATCTGACAGAGGACTGATTTCCAAAATATACAAGGAGCTCAAGAAGCTAGCCACCAAAACACCATACAATGAAATTAAAAAGTGGGGTGCAGAACTAAACAGAGATTTTTCAACAGAGGAATCTGAAATGGCTGAAAGACACTTAAGAAAGTGCTCAAAATCCTTGGCCATCAGAGAAATGCAACTCAAAACAACTCTGAGATACCACCTCACACCTGTCAGAATGGCTAAAATCAAAAATACCAATGACAACCTATGCTGGAGAGGTTGTGGAGAAGAAGGAACACTCCTCCATTGCTGGTGGGAGTGTGAACTTGTAAGACCACTTTGGAAATCAGTATGGCGGTTGCTCAGAAAAATGGGAATCAATCTACCTCAAGATCCAGCCATTCCTCTCTTGGGTATATACCCAAATACTGCTTGTCCATACAACAAGGACATATGTTCAACCATGTTCATAGCAGCATTGTTTGTAATAGCCAGAACCTGGAAACAACCTAGATGCCCCTCAACTGAAGAATGGAAAGAGAAAATGTGGTACATTTATACAATGGAGTACTACTCAGCAGAAAAAAGCAATGGAATCTTGAAATTCGCAGGCAAATGGATGGAACTAGAAGAAACCATCCTGAGTGAGGTAACCCAATCACAAAAAGACAAACATGGTATGTACTCACTCATATATGATTTTTAGACATAGAGCAAAGGTTTACCAGCCTATAATCCTCTACCCCAAGGAAACTAGAAATCATGAATGACTCTAAGGGATAAATGGACCCCAGGAATGGGAAATGGCATGAACTCCCGAGCTAATTGAGAGCATGAGGGTAGGGAAGTGGGTGCTGCCACAATAAGAGCACAAGATGAAGAGTAGAGGAGAAGAAATGGAGGAGCAGATATATTGAGTTGGGGGAAGAATAGAGGAGAGAGAGCAGGATGAGAGATACCATATCAGAGGGAGTCACTATAGGTCCGAGAAGAGATCTGGAACTAGGTAGATCTTCAGAGACCTATAAGGATGACACGATCTGACAATCTGGGCAGTGGAGGAGAAGTTGGCCTAGAAACCCTTCCCCTAGAATGAGATTGATGAATACTCTCTATGCTATTCTAGAGTCCTCATCCAGTGGCTGATGAGAGCAGAGACAGACATCCACAGAAATACACTGAGCTGAAATCTGGAACTCAGTTGAAGAGAGGGAGGAATGAAGAACGAAGGGGTCTGTACCTGGTTGGAGAAACCCACAGAAACAGTTGGCCTGAAAAAGGGAAAGCATATCGACCCCAGATGCTCTTTGGGAGGACAGTACAGGACTAATCCAGCCCCCTGATCATGGATGCCAATGGGGAGGCCCCTGCACTCCTGGGATTTTTAGACATAGAGCAAAGGTTTACCAGCCTATAATCCTCTACCCCAAGGAAACTAGAAATCATGAATGACTCCAGAGGGAGGTGGACTGGCGTTTTGCCCTGGTGGGTGGGAGGGACTTCGAGAGCCCATCCCACTTGAAGGGATTCGCTCTGTCTCTGAACACATGGGGAGGGGCCTAGGCCCAGCACAGGAAGATTTGGTGGACTTGGTGGAACCCTGGTTGGGGGCCCTACCCTGCCTGGGGAGTGGTGGGTGGATGGGGTGGGGGGTAGGTTGGAGGTGGGGGAGAAGGAATGGGGGAGGGGGGAGGGAGAGGGAGAGGGAAAGTATATGTGAAAATATTAATAATTTAATAAAAAAAGAAAAGAAAAAAAAATAAAAAAAAAAAAAAAAAAAAAAATAATAGTAAGGTAGAGAGCAATTAAGGATGACATCAGTGTCAACCTCTGGCCTGCACACACACACACACACACACACACACACACACACACACTTAGTGCTGGCTAGTTTTATGTCAACTTGAAACACAAGCAAGAATCATCTGAGATGAGGGAACCTCAACTGAGAAAATGCTTCCATAAGCTCAGGCTGTAGGTAAGCCTAGAAGGCATTTTCTTAATAAATGATAGATAGGGAGGGCCCAGTCCACTGTGGGTGGTGCCACCCCTGGGCTAGTGGGTCTAGGTTCTATAAAAAGCAGGTTGAGCAAGCCAGGAGGAACAAGCCAGTAATCAGCACCCCTCCATGGCCTCCGCATCAGTTCCTGCCTCCAGGTTTTTGCTCTGTTTGCGTTCCTGTCCTGACTTCTGTTAATGGACTGTGATTCAGGATATGTAAGATAAATAAATTCTTTCCTCCCCAAGTTGTTTTCAGTTATGGTGTTTCATTACAGCAATAGTAACCCTAACTAACACACACACACACACACACACACACACACACACACACACAGAGAGAGAGAGAGAGAGAGAGAGAGAGAGAGAGAGAGAGAGAGCACATTCAAAAACCATGGGGGCCTAGTGGAACTTACTTTTAATTATCTCAGCACTCAAGAGACAGAAGCTAGCAAACCTCTGTGAGTTTGAGGCCAGCCTCGTCTTCATTTGGAGTTCCCAGTTGTCTAGGGCTATGTGGTGAGGTTCTGTCTTTAAAAAAAAAAAAAAGGAAAAGAAAAAGAGAAAAGGAAGAAAAACAAAAAAACCTAGATGCCCTCAAATTTCCCCATTAAGGAGTTGGCTGAATCAATTCAGGTATAATTTTATAATGGCATATAAAATGACCACCAAGAAGAATGGAGGTGACCTATGCATACAGAAGGAGAGCAGTGAAGATCAATATATTAATTATTTACAAAATAATGTTACAATCATGATTGTAGGGATTTTTAAAGGACACACATACATTTGATTCAGAAATTTGGTGTTAGGAAGTTTTAACCTGTTGGTCCCTGATCAGTAGAACTAAGGCTTGAGAAGTAAGGGAATAAACTTGTTCTCCCATTCCAGCCCATCTTTCATGCTAATTTTTCATCCTTCAACACATATCACTTTTATAACTTAGAAATCATCTGACTTTTAAAAGTATAATAAACAGACGTGTTTATATGTCTACAGACACCAACACATATTCATTTGATATTAAAATTATCAAATGGTGGTTGAGATAGCCCCCCCTCTCATTGGGTACTGTAGCCCAATGGTAGAGCCCTTGCTTAATACCAGTCTGTAGCAACACACCAGGCACATGCTCATTTGTGCACATGCTCACACACAAATGCACACACATCGCATGTCATGAAGCATCAAAATGCAGATTACAAAAATATGTTATCCCATGGTTTCTTTGTTAGATAATTTGCTGCTAATTGTCAAGCATCTTGACGTTGGCATTTGGGACACCTTGAACCTTATGGCACTAATTATTCAACACTAACTGTTTCTCTAGAAAAACGTATGGCTCCACTGGGAGACCTGATTGCAGAGTATATGTACCATATTAGATAAAGTCCCTGCCTTCCAAAATCTTCAATATTCTGTAGAGCATTTGAGAAACATTTAAAGTGTAATGTCTAAAAATGAGAAAATCAATTTAATGTGTGATGTGTAAAGTACAGCAGTTTGAAAATCTCTAGCTAAGCACTTTCATCAATTGTATTGATGTAAATCAAATATTTGAATAATAAGGATAATTATAAAATCTCCTTGGGTCTGTTACAGGCACACTTTTATTTAAAAGATGAGCATTTGCTAGCAAAGCCATGTCCCCCACACACTTGAAAATTAAATGCTTAGTATTTGCCACAGCTCCCCTGTACAGATCTGTTAGATTTCACCCTGGCTCACGTCCCTCTACAACAGGACACTTATCTCCATGATGAGAATTAAATATCTTTAATGTTAGTGGGATGTGTTATAAGGACAGAAATGGAAAACTTCAATAGTGACATATTAATCAAAGCCCTCAGAACAGGGACACATTTTTAAGAAAATTAGGCTCAAGGAGTCTATAGCACAGAGTGCATAAGCATCTTTCATCCTCACTGCTTGGGTACCTGCTTTTAGCTCTTCCAAGAAGCTAGTTTTATTGAGCACCAGCAAGTGCCTACAGAAATCAGCTGACCACTCCGGAACCAATCTGATGGGAAGAGCTCCCCAAAAGCAGCTGCCACAAGCAACGATGTAGCAAAAGGCCTGGTGAAGTATGATCAAATGCCAGGTTTTCTGCTTTCTGCTGCAGAGAATTAAACAAATAATAAACAAATAAACCATCAGGGATCTTTCTAAGCATCGTTTTCCTTTGTTTACCAAGGTGAAATGATAATGACATCTATTTCTCGTGAAAATCATTTAGTAATTGTTTGTGGATTCTACAGAAGCAAGGTGAGAAGGAGCAGATGAAGCAGTGTAGTTGCAAGCACCCAGTAGGGACACAATGTGACATGTGACACTCCTGACCACAGAGTCAGTAGAGTGCAAGCCATGGAAGCCTCCAAATCTAGCAGCAGCCTGCCAGCGTCCTAACACATGCTCTGCCTCAACAGTCTCCACACTCCAGGAGCCTCCTGTGTAGAAGAAAAGAAACCTTTTGATTGTTTCTGTGCAGAGCTGAGGCGGATAACCATTCTGCTTGGTACCTGGTACTTGGAAGTACTCATTAGATATTTGTAGGGGTGTTTTGTCTTCTGTTGTGAATTTTAGCACTGGGGATTAAACAGTCTTGTCCATGCTGTCGGCTCTCAACCACCAAGATACACCCCAGTATGACTATTTGTTATTTTTAGTGACTAGATCACATCAACTTTAAATTGTGACCTATGACCCCCTAAACAAATTAGACTTTCCCTTTTTCCCATTCAGAATCCGGAATTGCTGCTGGTCTTCAAGCCCTTTGTTCTGTCACTGTCTTCAACGGTGATGCCTCCAGCTCCACCCGTTATATACACTTAACAGAAATGTGGAAATGAAAATGGTCCTTGTGGGGCTGGTGCATGGCTTACAAGTTAAGAGCAAATATTGCTTTTGCAGAAGACCCGAGATCCACAGCTAACACCCAAGTCAGGCAGCTCACAGCCACATCCCAGCTTCAGGTCTGACACTCTCTTCTGGTCTCCTTAGGCACCTGCATATATGTGCACACCCACACAGACACACACCATAATACATAATTTAAAATAAAATGTCCTTTCAAAAGGAAAAATAAAATTAAAGGCAATGCTGCATGCCTTTAATCCCAGCACTTGGGAGACAAAGCAGGCAGATCTTTGAGTTTGAGGCTAGCCTAGTCTACAAAGTGAGTTCCAGGACAACCAGGGCTACACAGAGTAAAACCTGTCTCAAAAAATAAAAATAATAGTAAAACTTAAAACAAAAACAAAATGTTTCTTGGTTATTTGGAAGCTCAGAGTTACCTATACACTGTAAGAGAAACTCTGACTTTGTGTGTGTGTGTGTGTGTGTGTGTGTGTGTGTGTGTGTGTGTGTGTGTGTGCAGGTCAGAGATAGCTTTCAAATTTCTTTATCACTCTCAACTCTATTTTTTGAGAAAGTATCTCTCAATGAACCCATAGCTCACAGGTAGGCTGGACTGGCTGGCCAGTGAGCTAGGGGGTCCTTCTGTCTGCCAGTCAGCATTGGGATTAGAGTGTTTTCATGGCTTTTATTAGTGGGTGCTAGAAATTCAAACTCAGATCCTCATGCTTGTGGGGCAGGCACTTTACCACTGAGCATCTCCTTAGGCCCGTGGTTTAGCCCTTCCAAGAAATGTCAAACCTACTGATAAAGGACAAGCTAAGATGCTGAGCCACGTGCTGTCCAGCAGTGTACTGACATCATCTACACCACAGAGAAGGTGCTTTCCCAGCAGTGAGAAATGCAGTGAAAATACACTCTAACTTCCAACAATGTTTGAAGTCATGGATTTTTTTCAGTATCTCAAAGAAACTACGTCCCTTTCCTAGAAAAAAAAAAAAATGCATATGCCAGGCTGGGAGTATAGCACCACTGTAGCAATGAGTATAATCCAGGCTCTGGGTTAAATCCCCAGCACTAAATAACAATAATGATAATAGCAGTGGTAGTAATATACATGCCTGTGTACATGAAGAATTTCAGACAACTTAGGTATTCCCTGAAACCCACCTGTAAGCAACCTCAGCTCAAAATGCACTATGCACCTGCCAAAAGACAAATGTTAACACATACAAAAGGATGTTATTTGTTGCTGTTTTAATTTTTATTACATTCATTTACTCTGTCTCTCTCTCTCTCTCTCTGTGTGTGTGTGTGTGTGTGTGTGTGTGTGAGAGAGAGAGAGAGAGAGAGAGAGAGAGAGAGAGAGAGAGAGAGCGAGCACATGTTTACAATAGCACACACGTGATGTGTGGAGGTCAGAAGACAACTTGCAGTAGTCGGTTTTCTCCTCCCACCTTGTGGGTCCCAGGGAAGCCACTCAAGTTGTTAGTGTTGGTGACAAACATCTTTACCCTCTGAACCATATCACCAGCCCTTTTATGTAGCTCAGGCTGGCCTTGAACTACTTATCCTTCCTCCTCTACCTTCCATAAAAAGGTTAAATCTTGAAAACCTTCTGACAAAATACTGGGCATTTACTTTCTTTTTGTCAGTTTGCATTGTTTTCCTTGATAAGCTAATGAGGCCTTTTTTTTTTAATTCAGTGAATGACATGAATATTTACATAGTATCATGAATAACAGATTTAACTTGCAACCTAAATTGGAACTATATTCAAAAGTAAAAATTGAGGTAAGCCTGGTGATACAGTCCTGTAATCACAGCTACTTGGAAAATTGAAGCAAAGGGATTTAAGTTGAAGACCTGGGCTGCATAGTACGTTCAAGGCTAGCCTGTGGAAAACTATCTCAAAATAAAGATATGAAAAAATAAGTACTGGCTGGAAAGATGGCCCAGAGGTTAAGAGCACTGACTGCTCTTCCAGAGGTCCTGAGTTCAATTCCCAGCAACCACATGGTGGCTCACAACCATCCGTTATGAGATCTGGTGCCCTCTTCTGGTGTGCAGATAGATATACATGGAAGCAGAATGTTGTATACATAATAAATAAATAAAATCTTCAAAAAAATAAATACTCAGTAATAGAGAACTTACCCAGCATGCACTAGTCCCTAGGTTCAACCCCTAGTACTGAAAGAATTGCTTCTTGATATTTGAAATTCATAAGTGAGATGATGAAGAGATGGCTCTGTGGTTAAGATCACTGACTGCTCTTCCAGAGGACCTGGGTTCAATTCCCAGCACCCACATGGCAGCTCACACCTGTCTGTAACTCCAGTTCTAGGATACCCAACACCCTCACACAGACATACATGCAGGCAAATCACCAATGAACATAAAATAAAAATAAAATTATAAATAAAATACAAATAAAAGAAAGTGACTTTGTTGACTGGCAGGGTGAGATTCAAGAACTGAAAGTAAGTAAAGAGTTCAAAACTTCTGGCAGAGGAGATATCTGGGTCCCTGAGAATGGGGGGTCCCTGATACTCTGTACATGGAAAGAGTAACTGTCTTAGTTAGGGTTTCTATCACTGTGAGAAAACACCATGACTAAAATCAACTTGGGGAGAAAAAGGTTGATTTCTTCTTACAGCTCTCTGGTCTCATCCCATCACTGAGGGAAGTAAAGGCAGGAACTCAGGCAAACCTGGAGGCAGTAAGCAAAGCAGAAGCCAGAGAAACACTGCCGGCTCCGTTGTCTTTCTACTGCAGAGACAAAACACCGTAACCAAGGCAACATTCGAAAGAAAGTGTTTAAATAGGAGATAGTGCCACTTGCCTTTAATCCCAGAACTCAGGAAGCAGAGGCAGGAGGATCTCTGTGACTTTGAGGCCAGTCTGCTCTACATAATCAGAGCTACATAGTGAGACCCTGTCTTAAAAGAAAAAGAAAAGGTCAGGTGGCGGTGGCACGCGCCTTTAATCCCAGCACTTGAGAGACAGAAGCAGGTGGATCTCTTTGAGGCCAATTATGTTTACAGAGCAAGTTCCAGGACAGCCTGGGGTACGAAGAGAAACCCTGTCTTAAAAAAAAAGAAAAGAAAAAGAAAAAGGAAAGAAAACGTTTAATTGGCTTACCATTTCAGAAATGTGGAGTCCACGATGGAGCAAACGCATGACTTTGAGAGCTCACATCTTGATCCACAGGCATGGCAGAGAGAATACTCTCAGAATGTCTGAGTCTTTCGAAGCTTCAAAGCCTCCCCCGTCCCCCGTCCCCACCCCCCACCCCGTGACACACCTCCTCCAAGGCCACACCTCCTAATCATTCTACCAACTAGGGACCAACATTTAAACATATGGGTCTATGGAGGTCATTCTCATTCAAACCACCAATCCCTCTCTCCTGCCCCCATAATCTTGCAGCCATAATGCAATGCAAACGTTTAGTCCAACCTCAGAATTCCCCATCCCCTTTCAGTCTCGACACTGTCCAAAGTTTAGAGTCTCTTCTGAGGCTCGAGGCAGTCTCTTAATTGTAACCCTGTATAAAGTCAGAAGACAAACTGCACGCTTCCGCATACAATGAAACAGAGTATATATTACTATTCCAAAAGGGAGGGCTGGGAACATGTACAGTGAAGAAATGCTGGACCAAAGCAAGACAGAAAGAAGTCTTGCAGGGAAAACTTCAAATCCTGGAGCTCTGTCTGATGGAGCTTACATGGCTCTGTCTTTCCATTTTTGTTGCCTACAGACACGTGTCTCAGATGCTTACTCTCCCTGTGTACCGTCATTCTCACTCAGACCACCACAACTTCTTACTGGCTTGTTCCTCATGCCCTGCTAAGCCTCCTTTCTTACGCCATCCAGGACCACCTACTCAGGGGTGAAACCATCCACAGTGGTTGGGCCCTCTGACATCAATCATTAATCAAGAAAATGCCCCCACAGGCTTCCCTATTGGCTGATTTAATAGAGCCAGTTCCTCAGTTGGGGTTCCCTCTTCCCAGATAGGTCTAGGTTTGCATCAACTTGACAAAGACCGACCAGCTAACAATCATGACAACAGAGCCTGATGTTAGCATTGTCACTCCCTGTTCTGAACTGGTCAGCACTGGGAAAATCCATGCAGGAAAGAACCAGTGCTTATTCAGTCTGAGAACCAAAGACCTGAGACTAAAGGAGGTTGAGAGCCAGAACCAGGCAGAAAGACAAGGGGCAGGGTGGGGCAGTTAGGCACAAAAACCAAATCAGAACAACATTGGTTCTCTGTGCTCACCACCTGTGACAGTGACAGTGAGGAAGAGACTAGCCCAGGTAAAATGTCAGTCTGTCAGAGGTGAAACTGGGGTGAAGGACAGGCGTTGAAAATTGGAGCAAGCGGGTAACTAAAATGAAGGTAGACAGCATTTGCCCTGAGTTTTATAACAAAGCTCTTTCCCAGTGATACTCAAGAGCCTTGCTGATCATTTGGTCTTAATTTCAGTCCTAGATATCAGTACAATGCATGGCAAGTCTCAGTCTTCCCCATTACTGTTCCTGTGCTGAACTTTGATCCATGAAGATCTGAGGGATTAGCTCAACCACAGTGAAGCAGAGCCATGAAATCTCTTTGAAGCTGGTGTGTTATTGAAGTTGACTCAAAAAAACACACTTTTCCTATCCTAGCAATAGTGTGTCTGGCTGTTCGTTGAAACCCATTATTCCTACATTTTCTTTTCTTTCATCGCCCCTTTCTTGTTGGTTTTGTGACAGGATCTCACTGTGTAGCCCAGGCTTGAACAAGCAATCCTGCCTCAGCCTCTTGAGTACTGAGATGACAAGGGTGTCCTATCACACCCAGATATTCCTAAGTATCCTAACAAGGTGAATGTTGGACCAGTTCTACCTCCCTGGGAGTAAAGGGCTGGGCTTTGTTCTTTCCCCATTTTACAAACATGTGTCTCAAAGTCATCTTGCAGGAAGGCTGAGTCTGGAGACATACCTCATTTCAAATTGGCAGCATTCTTTCTCTGATTGCCGGTAGCAAATGAGGAGATGGCAGAGGAATAGGAAGGAAAAGACTTTTTTGATGGAAAGTTTGCAGTAAGGGGACAGAATAGCAGAATGGGGATTTCATGAACATTTTTTGAGGGTGAAATAAAATAGTAATCCACCAATTACGTGAGCATTCCAAAATGCTCCGCTGCTCTGTTTCCCCCATCTAAAATGGAGCCAGCAGCCTCTACTCCTCAGGGCTGCTGTCCTGATTAAGAGCGAGCCACAGAAATTCCTTGGCCCAGCGCCTGGTCCATCATGAGCGGTCACTCACAGAAAGGTTTCAGTGACCCCTGGCGTGGGCATCTCTGTACCTCCAGTACCTAAATTTTGAACATTTCCCAAGGCAAATGTATCACTCTTCCTTCCCTCCTTTCCTCCTTTTATTTACGATATTTGTTTCAATTAATGGATCCACATTTATCCAAGTAGACTTTCGAAGTACTCCTCAGCTCCTCCCCCTTTTCCTACCTACTGTGACCACTCTGTTAATAAACCACTTGTGGTGGTGATGGTAGCCTTCTGCTTTGTTTCATTTTATTGTTTTGAGACAGGGTTTCACTATGTGGACCTGACCCACCTGGAAATGGCTTTGTAGACCAGGCTAGCTTGGAACTCATAGAGATCTCCCTGCCTCTGCTTCAGAGTGCTGGCATTAAAGGCATGTGCCACCACACATGGCTGCCAATACATTCTGAAGGGCCTGCTGTTATGCAAATCTTGGCTCCTCCCTCTTCTCTGCCTTCCTCACTTCTCTCCCAGCCCCTGGGTTTTGTCAGTTTTCTAGAGTTGATTAATTGTCCTAAGATACAAACCAGATGATCTCATTGCCTGATGAAGAATTTACAAAATTAAGTTACCTTCTGCAAAAGTGCAGATTCTCTTTACAGAATGGCCCAGTGTACTTTCCAAACTCCTAAGACCCTGCGGGTTTTTCTGAGACTTCAAATCTTTTTTTCTTTCAGTGCTGCTGGGAAATAACTATTCATCCTTCAAAACTCCACTGAAGGTCACTGCATAGTCACTACCATCCCACCCAAATCTTCCCAAAGAATCCAAAGGATTCTTTTCCAATATAAATCTGACCCTGTTGGAGTTCTAAGTTTGAGGCCAGCCTGGTCTACAGAGCAAGTTCCAGGACAGCCAGGCTGAAACCCTGTCTTGAAAAGCAAACCAAAACAACAACCAAAATGACCTGTTTCTACTGAAACAACTTGACATTGCTAAGCCCCTGGCCTTACCTAGACCTACAGAATCCATCTACAAAGACAAAATCTGTGCCTCTGTTGTACTGGATCTCTAGCCAAACACACTGGGCTTCTATTTCCTCAAATCACCAGGAGGTGCTAGAAAAAGCATCTTCCTATCCTCTGAACTTTCTGCTGATTAGTAACTCCTAATTCCTGCTTTTCCTTTATAACTCAGATTGACTTACTGTAGCATCTACATGTAAGAGGAAACCATGAAGTATGGACCTTTCTGTGTCTGGCTTATTGCAATTACCACAATGTTCTCCAATTTGCTGCAAATTATAGGACTTCTTTTTCTTTGTAGAGGAATTATATTCTATTGTGTATTTAGTCCACTTTTATTATCCATTCATTCAAATGTCACTACCTGCAGGAAACCTTCCCAGACCCTCTGTCTTAAATCAGATTATATCCTGCACCTAAGGCAGAGTCTGGCACATGAGAAATATTCAGTAGATATTTGCTTATATCTCTCACTTATACGCATCCCTGGCCCTTAACACACTGAAATGAAATTTATATTCTATATACTCTTGGGAGTCCAAAAGGATGTCTCTATTTCTTTCTTCTTTATCTTGTCTTTCTTTTCTCGGTGTCCTCTCAATTAAAGAAAATGTTTGGGACGGGCCTGGTGGCACACACCTTTAATCCCAGTACTTGGGAGGCAGAGGCAGGTGGATCTCTATAAGATAGAGGCCAGCCTGGTCTTTAGTGTGCATTCTGGAACAGTCAAGGCTGTTACACAAAGAAACCCTGTCCCCCCAAAAAAAAACAGAAAAAAAAAAGGAAAAAGGGAGAGAGAGAAGAAATGTTCACTAAAACAATAGGCCCTACCAACAACGTAGCTCATAGGGCTACCTGAGGCTGTGACTCATGAACTGTTGCATGGGTCAGGACTCGATAATAAAGGACAAAACATCCCATCCCATTTCCAGAAGGAGGAGGACACGAAAGTCCCCAGCTCTGCCATGCTCAAACACCATCCCACAATACCCTGCAAATGCGCTTGGCCCCTACAGAAAGCATCAGGACATACTGTCTAGTTATATTTATGTGCCTTCTCTGGGGTAGTCAAAATTATAGAAACATCAGGTTTTCAAACTCCTGGGCATGGTGACAAACATCTGTCATGCCAGCACTTGGAAGGAAGAAGTAGGAGGCTCACAAGGCCGGGGCCAGTCCAGGGCCTGAGACAGGGCAGGGGAATAGGGAGAATGATTACAAGCACATTTTCAGTTTTGTGACATGAAAGAATCTCAAGATGTATCACACACTTATGCTAACACAGCTGAACACGTAAAAATGGTTGCCAGAATAGACTTTATTTTCTCCACGTATGTTTTATTTGTTGTATTGTTTTGAGACAGGGTCTCAAGCAGCCTTGGTAGGCCTAGAGCTTACTATGGAGCAGAGTGGCAATTCTGACTGATTATAGAAACTGACAACTGGTTAACAATTTTATCTTATTTAGTTGGTTTTTGTTTTTAACTGTGTCTTAACACGTGTGACATTTCCAGGCCCCACCCAGGCTCTGAAGGAGACTCTTGAGACAAGCCTGGAACCTGTGTATTAGCCAGTTTCTCCACTGTTTTTAACGCACCTTCAAATTTGAAAGGCCTTGCTCTTGGATATATTTTCAAGTCTCTAGTGAACAGGTGTACCTCCGCCAGCTTTCCATCATGTGAGGGACAGGTGAGATGCCCTGTGACTCTCCATGCAGTGTCTAGCTGATAGCTATGCAGATACTGGCCTTGAGTGAAGGGAGTCCCTTAGCCCTAGACTTTTAGCCTACCCAAGCCAAGTATTCAACATCTTAGAGGAGTGGAGACAGCCCACCCAGGTCAATTTCAAGATCTGCTATAAAGGACCATGCAGGGAGGCAGCACTGGACTTCAGTGCAAATGTGCTCACTGCTTTCTTTCTGTCCCGTGCCTTAAAGTCACGGACCCCTCACCCCCTGGCCTGCTTCCTCCTATAAAATGCAAACCAGTCCTTCCAGCTGTCATCTCTGTGGATCTATCTATATTCACCAACAGCTGTGTCCTGAGGAAAGATCTGGGAAATCTAGTTTGAAATCATTGGGGACCCACAAAACTATAGACAGTAAATAAACAACAACGACAACAAAAACTAAAATCTCACATGCCTGGTCAAGTTTGGGCCAGTCTTCGGGGTTCAGGGCCTATATATCATAGGCAAAAAAATAGGTGACTAGAACCAGAGGTGGTGTGGAGAGAATCTACTCTGCAGAGCTTGAATCTTCTCTAAGGTCTAGTGTTAATAATAATAACTCAGTTAGTGAATTTAATACAGTGAGTGAAGAAATCCAGTGGGTTACAACATATATAAAATAGAACCGGGAAGAAACTAGCAGAGTCATGAGTAAACATAAATATTGTTTTAAATATTGTTTTAGCAAATATTTCTTCCAGAGGAATGTGTGTGTGTGTGTGTGTGTGTGTGTGTGTGTGTGTGTGTGTGTGTGTGTGTGTGTGTCCCCATATGGTATGTGTACTGGATCATATAAAACTTTCAAGAGCTTATCCATTGTAAGAAACTTGCTATTGAAAGAAACGTGTAAGAGTTTGAAATATGCTGGGGCTGAAGAGATGGCTGAGTGGTTACAAGCACTGGTTGCTCATCCGGAGGACCAGGTTTGATTCCCAGCACCCAGATGACAGCTCATTACCACTGTAACTCTAGTTCCAGGGGATCTGATGCCCTCTTCCTGGCCTCCACAGGTACCAGGCATACATGTAGGCAAAACACCACACACATTCATTTCTTTAACCTTTAAAAATAGTTATTTGTGGGCTGGAGAAAAGGCTCAGCAGTTAAGAGCACTGGCTGCTTTTCCAGAAGACTGGGGTTCGATTCCCAGCACCCACATGGGACCTCGAAATTGTCTGTAACTCCAGTTCTAGGGGACCTGATACCCATGACAAAATACCAATACACATTAAAAGAAAAAAAATGGTTTTGTTTGTTTGTTTGTTTGTTTTTAAAGATTTGGAAATGCTAAGTAAGAATATTTGAAGGGAGAGATGTCCTTCTAGACCAGAAATAGCCCTAAGGGGGTGCAGAATAAAGCTGTATTGGTCCAAATCCCCAACTGGACTCTCTGAAAATCATCTCTGAAGGCTTCAGAAAGAGAAGAAGAAAGGCTTCCCAGGGCCTGGAACTGGCCTCAGTCTGCTGCTTAGTTTTCTGTAAGCGACCAAGCAGAACCAGCCAAGACTTCTGAAGCCCAGACACCAGGCACTGTCTCACGGGGTCTTGGTATTTCCCAAGATTCCAAACACTCCAAACAGGATTTTATCGACATCATTTGCAATTCCCATTGCAGGCTACATCTCCTCAGCAGGGGAGGTAATCCCTGCCAACAGGGCCTGCGCTTCAAAGCGGCTGCCTTATCTTCAGGTATGGAGCTTCTCGGGATGCAGGCTAATCATTCTGCCTTTGGAGGCAGGCAGGAAGTCTGGGTGCTGCTATCAGTTTCGAATCGGTCTCTGCTCCAGAGCTGGGTGGGAATTCTTCCTCATAAACGTCCTGGGGCTTAGGAGGTTAATTTTCACACACAGCTAATAAACGATAAGAGGGGATTTGAACTCATGCTTTCCTGGTTTCAAAGTCTAACCCGTTTTCATGACCTGGCTGCCTTTTTATTCCTGAGAAAGCAACCCTGCCTTTTACAAATCTGGATTGCCTTTTAAAGCCTTCACACTGCTGTCTCCACAGATCTCAAATTACCTTCTGCAGCAACAGCAAAACCCACTGTTTCCAATCCCTCAGAATTTGCAATGAACTTGGGCTATTGGTGAGTTTTTAAATGGGATGTTTTAAATCATATGGTATAATTTTTTTTTCCAATTTAGCAGCTTCTTTGAAGAGACAGTTGGAAAATTAAATGTATGTAGACCAGTCATAGAGGACATTGTTTGACATGAATACTGAAATCCTAAAGCTGCCACGTGTATTAGATCAAAACCACACCAAATTATAACAGACATTATTAGCAGTGTGGGCCTTAAAATGCGCAGTTCCTTTCACCCAAGCTCCTAAGTACAAAAATAAAATCAGTTCATATTAACCTTGTTCTTTGAAAACCACTTAGCACCCTCACAGCATGAATATTCATTTTAATTTGGCTTGTTTTGGCTTCTGAGGCAAGGCAGACTAAAGACACTTGCACTTTCATCCTTCACAAAAATCAACAGATAATGGTAGCTGGTAAATACAATTTTAGAAATCAGTTCTCCTCCCCTGGTCCATACAACACTGCCAGGTCTCTGTGCCTTTTGCTACATGTTTGGTTTTTTGTTTTTGTTTTTGTTTTTTAATTCAGTGTGATAGGAATTAAGACACAGCCTGAAAAATGGGATTAAAGGCAGATGCCTGCAGCAAACAAAAATGAAGCTATTTTGGATAACCCTTCTCCCAAGAATGTATTGTTTTGTCCTGAAATTGGAATAATTGACTTTGAAGGATGGGAGGAATAGACTCAGAACATGCTGTAAGCCACGTGCATTAGCCAATAACCAAAGCAACTTCCTTTAAGTAGCAAGACTGTCCATCAAGGGGTAACCTTACACAAAGCTTTCAAACGCTATCTGTGTCAAAGCAATCTTGTAGGCATGATTTGTCCAAAAATTACACTGTAGAAAAAAGAGCCAAACTAACTCATTATGCCATTGGGACTTAACATCACAGGAAAGGAGAAAATTTACGAGGTCCATAGCTACTCACTAAAGACAGGAAGCCATCTCAGAGCCATCATGGGTGTAAATAAAGTACCACCCATCAATAGGAAAGCCTAAAACACACATCCAAAGCTACTTTATGAGGCGTGTGTGTGTGTGTGTGTGTGTGTGTGTGTGTGTGTGTGTGTGTGTGTGTGTGTGTGGTGTTTGTGTGCAGTTAAATTCACAGTAATCACTTCAAAAGACAATTCTTTGGGAGGGGTTCTTTTTTGTTTGTTTGCTTGCTTTTTGTTTTTGTTTTTTGAGATGGGTTTCTCTGTGTAACAGTCCTGCATGTCCTGGAACTCACTCTGTAGACTAGGCTGTCCTTGAACTCACAGAGATCTGCCTGCCTCTGCCTCCTGAGCGCTGGGACTAAAGGCGTGTGCCACCACCACCTGGCTTCAAAAGATATTTCAACTTCGAGACATGGTAATATCTTCTTGTAATCTATCTGTAATCTACCTGTAATCCCAGTTCTCAGGTGAGGATCAGATCAAGAGCAGCCTGGGATACACAGCAAAATTCTTTTTCTGGAAAACAAAACTAAAAAAGTCTATCCATTAAACTATCCATCAGCTAAAACTGTCTCTCCAAAGGCCTCTAAAAACCTTCAGGTTTTATAAAGCAGAGACTGTTTTTGAAGAATGCTCCTGATGGTATTGAAGGGAGGTGTGTACAAAGAGGACCTGAGTCTCCGATGACTCTTAGAAGAGAAATGTAAAATTTAGAAATTCCAAGTCTAAGATGAAAGTGACACACATTAATGGGAGCATAGAGCAACCCAGGAGAACAGCCCAAGACCCACTGCAGAGTTCTTGCTTCACCTTCTCAGAACAAAGGAAAGCATCAATGATGCACACATAGCATGGGACACCATATCCACACCCACCTCCAAGACTACTGGGTTCCCTGCACACATCACATCATAAAACTGAAGTCTTATTTCACAGAATACATAAAAACCAAATTGAAATGACTGGAAGGCCTGAATGAAAGACCTGAAATCATACAGTGCCCAGAGGAGAACACAGGGAGAACCCTGCCTGTCGCTGGCCTTGACAATGATCTATTGGATACCTTACCAAAAAGAAAAAGAAAAAAAAGAAAAAAAGACTCTGCTCAACAAAGGAAACAATCAACAACAACAAGGAATCAATGTATAGATAGGGAAAGTATATTCACTCAACCTCTCTGATATCCAAATTTTATAAAGACATCTTATACCAAAGTAGCAGGAAAAAAAAAAAAAAAGAGCCAAGGAGAGCTAAAGAGATGGTTCAGTGGTTGGGAATGCTGGCTGCTCTTCCTAAGGACCCAGATTTGATTCCTAGCACCCACATGGTGGCTCATAACCCTCTGTAACTTTAGGCACTGAAGGCAGAACACCCATACTATGAATTTTTTTAAATACTTAATTTTTAAAAATTAATAATTTTGTAAAAATGAGCTAAGGACCTGACTGGATATTTTTTCCAAAGATAGTCGGAAAAATGATCAACAAGAAGCCAGGTGGTGGTGGCATGTGCCTTTAATCCCAGCACTCAGGAGGCAGAGGCAGGTAGATCTCTGTGAGTTCAAGGCCAGCCTGGTCTACAGAGTGAGTTCTAGGACAGCCAGGGGCCAGGGTCACACAGAGAAACCCTGTCTCAGAAAAAAAAAAAGACCAACAAGTATATGAAAAAGCAATCATCCAATCATCGGCAAAGTACAAACTAAAAGCAGTAAGAGTGATCACTTCATCCCCTTGGATGGCTACTATCAAAACACTGGAGGGGAAGACAGGGGAAAGAAAATGTTTTTAAAAGCATACAAGAAACCAAAAAAAAAAAAAACAAGTTTCTATGTGATGGTTACTGTGTTTGAGCTGAGAGTATCCAGCAGCAGAGGAAATCACTGTCCATATCATCCTGTGACTGTGAATACACAAGGGGAACAAGAATGGGGGAGGGAGAGAAGAAGGGAGGGGGAGGGAGAGAGGAAGGGGGAGGGAAAGGGAGAATCCCAGCTACTTAGAGGACTAGGGCAGGAAGATTCAAGGCCCATCTGACAAGCGAGTTTGAAGCCAAGCTGTGTCTCAAAAAAATGTCTTTTAATTATTTCAAGGCAGAATATAAGCTCAGAGGTAGAGTGCTTACCTAGTATGTATAGGGCCCTGGCTTCCATCCCTAGTGAGCAGAAGGGGGACAAGAAATAACAAGGGCTGTGAGGGCATGGAAAAAAAAAAAAAAAAAAAAAAAGGCAGCCCCTAGTGTAATGTTAACAAGAATGTAGATTGTCACAGCCTTGTGGAAGACCTATGAGGCTTCCCAACAAAACTGGAAATAGAACTTTCGTACAGACTAGCAATCCCTTTTCTGGATAAATTCTGAACTCTAGGGAGGTGAAGTCACCATCCACTAAAGAAGTGTGCATCCCTAATTCATCGCAACAACATTCACAAACACCAAGATTGGGAAACAAGCTAACAGTCCATTTATGGACAAATGGATCAGGGATCCAGAGAACTACAATGAAGCCAGCTGAGAACTCCTTGCTACAACACACTCAAACCCTGTTACAGCTAAAATGTGAGTAAAATCTCATCAGGATAAAAGAAATGGGGCATTAAAGGTGGCGCACACCTTTAATCCCAGCACTTGGGAGGCAGAGGCAGGTGGATCTCTGTGGGTTTGTGGCCAACCTGGTCTACAGAGTGAGTTCCAGGACAGCCTCCAAAGCTACACAGAGAAACCCTGGGGGGGGGAGAAAGAGAGAGTGAGAAGGAAGGAGGGAGAGAGAGAGAGAAAGAAAGAAAGAAAGAAAGAAAGAAAGAAAGAAAGAAAGAAAGAAAGATATAAAGAAAGGGGCATGGCTTCAACTTAGTCTTAGTGACCAATGACTGCCCCTAGATCACCTCCAAGTGCCTGGAAATTCACACACTTTATGCCAAGAGCCCCGAATGTTTCTCAGAGGCAGGCTGTGGCTTGCGTGGTTCACTGGTTTGTTCTTGTTTGTAAACCTCTTCCTTTTATCTTCATTCCCTTCACCTGATGCCGTTCCTTTAGCAGCTTTGGCATCAGGAAGAATATGCCCTTAGCAAGCTCTTCCTCAACTTCAACAATCACCACATCTACATTTAGACAAAATCACTTTTAAAAGAAATACATAAGTACCCATGTTCCTTGCAGGGAAAAAAAAGTATTTTTTTTTTGCAGAAAAATGGTGATATTCCAGAAGCCAACCCACTCTGGAATTTTCCCGCCAGTATATTTCTTCCACGGTGGGTCATCACCCCACCCCTGCCAGCCATCTCTGATCTTAAACAATCCTAATTCCTTAAGGCACCTGGCCAGTTCTGGTCATTTAGATAACAGAAGTTGCTCAGATTTCCAAAGGTTTCTTCCCTAAAGCACACTTGAGTCAACACAGAGCTTATCTCCCAGTGTCTGTAACCTGAGCCTAGGCCTGTCACTCCTCTTTTGCACTTACTTCCTGGTGGTTTAGTAGGGTAACATGTAGGTGAAAGTATGCCTGATTGCCCGGGTTTGGTTTGGTTTGGTTTGGTTCTCTGTGTCCTGTTGCAGTTGCCCTGTCCATTTCCACCCCAGCACATGCTTTTCCCTAGGTTCGTTCACTAAGTTCAACTCCAGAGAAGTTCAACTGGAATGTCCTGCTCCCAGAGTGGCCATTGAGAAATACAGATTTAGCCTTTAAATCTGGACATGTTAACTTGGCCCAAGTAAAATACAGTATGATAGGCATATAAGGTCACCTATCTTTAGTAAATGGCATATTTCTTTGCCTCATCATTTTCTTGGAGTGCTGGGAAAACCACAGATACTCAGGTCTCTGATAGTAAGAGTCACATTCCACTAATTTAGGGCATGGCCTGGTGTACAGTCTCCCGCGGGTGATTCTAATATGCAGCAGCTTGGAACTTTGCACAGCTAATCTACCAGCAGCAGCAGCAGCAACATTCTGCCCCAATTCTGTGAGAAATCTAACAGGCAGAATCGGCAAACAGTGGCTCTGCTCTCCTTGACCCCAGAGAAAGTGAGACTTGAAGTTAAATCATATTCTCTGCCTAAAGGGATTAGGGATAAAGGGTTAGGGAAAAAACAAACAAACAAACAAACAAAGAAGAAGGAAGACCAGGGAGGTATTCTATGTTTATCATCTCACATAGCCATAACCTCCACCTCCGGAGAAGACTGAAGCTCTAGACTGTAGAGTCTAGAGTCTAGGAGATTAAACAACTCCTGTCTTCACAACCAATAAATAACAACCAGGAACTAAAACCATACTCTGTCCCCAGACCCTGTCTCTGTCCAAGCTGCTTCACCCTCCTGCAAATTCAGAGCTGGGTATAATGACTCACACCTGTAATTCCAGCATACTAAAGCCAGAAAATGCTGAGTTCAAGGCCAACCTGTATAGCCTATACTACAGAGTAGGAAGGTAGGAAGGAAGAGGGCTGGAAAGGTAAAAAAAAAAAAAAAAAAAAAAAAAAAAAAAAAAAAAAAAAAAAAACTTCAGTTATACGACCCTTACCCCCTTAGTTTGACCCCCTAGAAGCCAGAATAGAAACAACCAGCCAACTCCAGAAAGCCTTCCTGTGACCCCCACCCTCCACCTGAGTACCATGGCACACCTCTATCTTTACTCACAAACATATCATACACAAAACAATAATTTTAAAAGAGGACTAGGAAGACAACTCAGTTTTGTGAAATGTTTGCCTTGCAAGCAGGAGGACATGGGCTTTAGCCCTAGAACTCACTGGGGAGGCAGAATTAGGCCTATCCCTGAGGCTCACTGACTAGCCAGCCTATACTGATTGGCAAGCAACAGGCCAGTGAGAGACCCTTTCTCAGAAACAGGGTGAATGCAGCCTATAGTTGAGGTAGGGGAATCTTCATGAAGAACTGGGTATCCCATTAGACCAGTGGGAGATGATGGTGGCAAATAAAGGGCTGTCCCCACTCTCGGTATAAAGCCAGGAAATGCAGCAACCCGATAAGACAAATCTGCAGGGGCAGCCCAACAATATTACACAAAGATAACTGCCTCCTGCATGTGATGCTCTAAGCATCTGCCCTTGAACATGGGCTGGACCCGTTGCTCACTTCTGATGACTATGACATATATATCCCAAGTGATGGCATGTCATCTCCCCAGTTAGTTAATGAGAAGACAATGGTTTCTGTTCTCTGTTAGGCTCTGCATCTTAAGTCCTTTGCATACTCACTCTGAAAAAAGACAACTGTCCTACTGTGAGTTACTCTTATGTGTAGGCTTACCTGCAAAGAACTGAAAGAGGATTCTGACCAACAACCAACAAGGAATGGCGGCCTTCACCAAACAGCCATCAGTGAGGGCTAACTGCTGTCAGCACCCATGTGAGTGAGCCTGGAGCCTCATCCTCCCTCCTTGACCTTTGACAGACCCCAGCTCCAGGAGACTAACCTTTGCTGGAGACAAGCATCAAGATGCCTGGCTCAGACTTTGTTGACTCTCCAAGGGAGGCCTTACCAACTCTGGGGGTGGGATAGGATCAGGGGGCGGGGGAAGGAGAGGGAGGGGGAACTGAGGTTGGTATGGAAAATGGAAAAAAAATTGATAATAAAAAAAGATGCCTGGCTCACAGAAACTAAGACTGCCTATCCATGTAAATGGTGGAAGTTCTAATTAACAACCACAGGCCTATTTTAAACATCTCCATTGAGCAAGTAAAGAAACTGAGGCTCAGGTTTGGAAATTTTCAGGTTTACACAACGTATAAGGATCAGAGGTGGAGATTTAAGCCCAGGGACCCAGATTCCAGAATATGATTTTTGTTGTTATTTTTAGTTAGTGTTTGTTTGTTTGTTTGTTTGTTTGTTTGAGACAGGGCTTCCTCTGTGTAGCTCTGGCTGTCCTGGAACTCTCCCTGTAGACCAGGCTGGCCTGGAACTCACAGAGATCCACCTGCCACTGCCTCCCTAGTGCTGGGATTAAAGATGTGTACCACCACTGCCCGGCCAGAATATGTGTTTTGTTTTGCTTTGTTTTGAGACAGGGTTTCTCTGTGTTGTCTTGACTTTCCTGGAACTCACTCTGTAGACCAGGCTGGCCTCCAACTCACAGAGATCCACCTGCCTCTGCCTCCAGAGTACTGGGATTAAAGGCGTGCACCACCACTGCTCTGACAGAATGTGTTTTAGCGTGACTCAAATTATTTATATTTTTGTCAATGGGTGTCAACATGATTGTATTTCATATTTTGTAAAACATGAAGCTTCCAATCCTGAAGAAATGGAGGCTCTGAATCAGACAGCAAATGAGTTGCGGTATCTCCCAAGCTCTCTTTTGGCAGGCTCCCTGCCAAAGCTAGTATGTACCCCACCATTGCAGCATCTTGACCACAGCTGTCACCATAATGAGTTATTTTCCAGAAAAGCACAAATTAATTGTAAGGGGTCCAAACGAAGCCATACCAACACTGAATCTGAAATGAAAACACTGTGCAAATTCTGATCTGGTATCAGCCATATAAAAGATACTAAAAAAAAAAAGTTTGTTGATTCATGTATTAGGTTGCATTGCTTGCAGAACATCTGCCAAAGAAATGCTGACTGAAGAAAGAGTTAAGTTCTTTAGAAACAGACATCTCCCAGGCAGTGGTGGTGAATGCCTTTAATCCCAGCACTCTGGAGGCAGAAGCAGGTGGATCTCTGTGAGTTTGAGGCCAACAAGGTCAACACATTGAGTTCCAAGCCAGCCTGAGTTATATAGTGAAAACCTGTCTCCAAAAGCCAATAATAATAATAACAAATTAAAATAAATATCTGGGGCAGAATGCGCACCTAGAATGTATGAGGTCATGGGTTGAATCCCTAGCAACAGGCATAAATATTTTTTGTTAAAATAGACACAAGTGCTGGGTGGTGCTAGCACACACCTTTAATCCCAGCACTTGGGAGGCAGAGACAGTCGGATCTCTGTGAGTTCAAGGCCAACCTGGTCTATAGGTTGAGCTCCAAAGCTATGCAGAGAAATTCTGTCTCAAACACACACACACACACACACACACACACACACACACACACACACACACACACACACACGTGAGTGTTAGCCCATCCTACTCCCCTACATTGGCTGTCTTTGTCTAGAATTGATATTTGATATTAGCAACTCTAAGAGAAACACACTCCCCATCTGCCCTCACACCCTGCTACACCAGGAAGTCAGCTTCAATGGAGTGATTAAGCATGAATTCTGGAGTCACAGTGATGCACTAACTATGTAACTCAGGCCAGAACCAAGCCTGCTATAAGCTCCCTGTGTCTCAGCTTGCTCTGCAGGGTGAGAATGAAAACAGAGTTCAACCCGGCAGGCTACTGTGAGAAAGGAGGAAAATGACTGGGGACAAGCACAGAACAGAGGATGGCACCAGCAAAGGCTCAGCCCTGCTGTGTCTCTCCTACTGCCTAACACAGCCACTCTGGCCTCCAGCCTTTCCAGCCAAACCCGGAAGCCACCTTTACTGCTATCTGGAGAAGAGCTCAATAGGCCTCTAGCTCACCTACCACCTCTTTGAGGGGAAAGCTTGGAGTACCAGTCTAGCAGCTGAGTTCTCTGTTTGGTAAAAAACTGAGAGTGATTTCTTTTGAAATCAGGTAACAAGTATAATCCCAACTGTTGAAACAACATATAAATAGAAGATTGGCCACATTCCACGAACACAGCCTTCCTTACCAAATTCTGAGGTCCTGGCCCTTTTCACCAGGACCCCAGAGAGGCCTTCTCCCTCTTCTGCAACCCCCTAACCCCTGCTCACGGAGCTACTGTGTCCACTGTCTGTCCTCACTGACATTCCCACTGTCTCTTCAAGTCCTTTTCTTCTTTTTTATCAGTCCCATCAAACCTCACACAACAGCTTCTCT